>NC_056676.1:59776822-60076822 GCF_018350195.1 Panthera tigris | reverse complement strand
TAGGGGTTTATTTGTTACAGAAGCTAACCTAAAGCTTTCATCTGGGCTGATTCTGGGTGGTCCTCTGTACAAAGAAGGATAGAGAAAATAGATGAGCGCTTCAAATAAAACTATAGAGGATAAGCGAAGGGATTGTACCTGGACAACCGGACATGAAGCACTTCACTTTGCCTAGAACCAGAGGGAGGCAGGGAAGAAAAATAATAGTAATGATAATAGTTATTATTATCAGCTAACATGCATCAACACCGTACTTGGTACTTAATATTTCATCCTCACAATAACACTATGAGGTAGCCAGTAGTTTCCCTGTGATAAAAATGAGTAAACTGAGATTCAGAGAGGTTAAGTAACTCACCCAAGGTCACACAGCAAATATATAGATAGACCAGGATTTGAATGGAGTCCTTATAAAGGCATCGTTAAGTTCTAAGCTGGTGACTCGGAAGAAGGTAAAACTTTTAAAATCCTGGGTCATACTGTAAGCAAGAACCTTTCTGTTTTGCAATGATACTGGAACTTTAGGCCACAGTGTATTTTGCCCCATCTCTTCTGATAAGATAAGATTACTTGCTTTCTTGATTTTCCTGAAATTTGGCTCTTGCAGAGCCTCTTAAGACAACAAGAAATGCAGCCTCAATTAGAGCTCCACAATGCACTCTAGAAGGGAACTCATCTGGATTCCCTTCACTGCGTAGAAAGTGTAGCTCTCAGCCAGAAACACTGCCTCTGACTGCCAAGGATCCCACACAGCATCCAAAATATTCAGTCCACAGACTCTCCACTATTTATCTTAAATCAGCAAGAGAAGCTTTCTCTGTGTGTTGCGTTGTCATGACCTACACAACTCGTTTATGTCCTTGGTACCATTAACCTCTGATCTAGCTTTGGCTTCAAGAACTTAGATGAAAGAAGCCCTTTTTTACCTGTATTTAGCTGGCTGTGGATTCTCATCTCAGATGTACAGGTCGTGCCATTTGGTTGTTTTATTCCTGGGTTGTACTAGGCACTGGAGGAATTCATAGGAAGTTATTGCTGAAATGAACTGAATTTTCTTGGTCTGACACTAGGTTCTAGGGGAGGCTTAGGAACCTACATATTTAATAAGATTCTCATGGACACTAGAATTTGAAAATAAATGCTTTAGAGGATTGTAGAAAACATGTTTCTATAAAGTCTGAGTCTTTCTGCTTAAACACATTGTGATATTTTCTGAGCATCTGTCCAATGATTAAGCAAATGCGTCTATTACATTTTGCATGTCTAGAGATCTCTCCTAGGAGCTGGAGATAAAGCACCCTTCTGAAGCCTCCAGTCTAGTTTGGGAGACAAAGTCAACATTATGGTGCAATGTAGTAAATTATGGCTATGTTTTGTTCTGAGAGATCTAGTAAATTACTATGCTGTGATACACTGACTTCCTGGTTAAATTTTCCATTAAAATGGTAAGTATTATCTAAGGAATCTTTGTAGGGTTTCTCAACCTTGGGTGCCATTAGCATCATCTGGTGAATAAAGGCAGTCTTGATGCTTGGGCCGCATCCGGACCAATTAAGTCCAAGTGTCTAGTTTGGGATCAGTGCTTTGCTCCAGGTTTTAGTTTCAATTTTAATCTTAGCAGGATGCTTCTCTCCTACGCCTTTCCAAGCATCTTTGGGTGCAAGGAGAATGTGTATTTCCCAGAGACATCCATCATCGGTGGAGCAGAGTTTCCATTCAGATCTGATAGAAGGCCACATACTTGGCTTTCCAACCGGGATTCAAGGTCCAACTCTTTAATTAGGCGTCCCCCACGTCCGCTATTGTATCTCACTGTAATTATAACAAGTTGGCATGGCTTGCATTTGAGCAAACCTATGAGTGATGTGGACCTGCTTTCTGACATTGAATTAGAAAAATAAATTTGCTGAGAGTGGAATGGAGGGGCTACCAGAGAGCCCTCTACCAAATAGTCTATCTTTAGAAACATCACCTCCTATCTGTTTGTATAAAGCATTTCAGGAAGTATTGGGGCTGGGATGATGAGAGAGGTGTAAAGCAATTCTACCAGCCACCCACAGGTAAGATGTTAATTACACTGGGTGAGAGCCCAATACCAGTTGAACATGAATACGGGTGATTTTCCAGTGGAAAAAAAATCTTTTCCGTCCTGGGGGTTATGCTGCTGACCCGTGACAGTGATTTACTAGCAGAGCCATTTAGCATATACTAGATTTCTTCTTTGCCTAGGACTTTCTCAAAGACCAGGCTTAGCCTAGTGACAGGATCTCTGGCTCGGAAATGCAGGGCTCTAACGTTCTCCATTGTTTGTGTGTTTCTCCAGATGCCAGTCCACTGCGGCCTGGGTGGTCCAAGCTTGCGTTGCAGGCAGCTGCAGAGGCTCCAGCAGGCTGGAAGCCTCTGACGCAACCTTCCTTGTGAGGACTGATTGGCCAAGAGCTGGCAGGCAGCCACGGGTGGGTTTTTTTTTTTTTTCCCTTTGCAGTGTTTGCACTTTTATGTCTAAGCTGCTACCTTTGCTGAGCTGAATGGAGGCAAAGTGTTTGAGCTTTATTTTCAAAGCCGAGAAATGTTGGTGAGAAGAAAGTGGTATCCCAGTTCTCGTGTGGGTCTCCAGTAGAAGATGATGGAAGTTTGTTTTTTTGGTGAGCGTTTATAGATTCAGGTATCTCAGAGTTTTGTGATTTTCTTGTTTCTACTTTAAACTTCTTAAAGCATCATTGATTAAAATAAAGAATGATACAAGGAGGCAGTGTGCTACTCTTTTTTTGCATTCTCCCACATTGCTAATAGAAGACTCAAACATAAATAGTACCTGATCTAAGGTGATCCCCACTTTGATTTCAGAGACAAACCAAACTTATTACATCAATGTTTTATCTTTATGTGTTTCCACTATCCACTGAGAATATTTGGGCTTGAACGAGGGAATGGAAGAAATTGCTTTTTGTTGAGTGCCATCTATGTTCTAGGCTGGACTTTCAACAGCTTGAACCAGCTGGCCCTCACAATAGCCCTCTAAGGCAGGCATGCTTGGTATTCTGATTTTACAACAAAGGACACTCAAACTCAGAGACATTAAGCAACTTGGCCAAGGTTACAATATAGGGACTCCAAAATCCATGCTTTACCACTGCCATCATGTGCCTCCCTGGCCCAATCTGATCATGCAGCAGCTAATTCACAAGGCCCAGTGCTCCAACCAAGAAGCTATTTAATAACTTACTGTCTATCTCATGTATCACTATGTTCCCAGTATGGGGACTAGAGTCTGATATTTATACACTAGATGCTCAGTAAATATTTTCTAAACAAGTGAACACTTTGCTTTTAACCTGAACTCTCACAGTGGTGTTCTTGAAACACGTAAGCTTTAATTCCAGTTATGGTACTCTTTTGTTTTTTGTTTCATTTTGTTTTTGTTTGTTTTGGTGTGGAGCTTAGAATCCTCTTCTATACTTTCTAAATGATGCTTAGAAGGAAATAAGAGACCCCATTGTCTGGTTCTAGCTGGTATAGTGAATGTCAGCGGATTAAGCCCTTTCTATTGCCCTGAGGAAATCAACCACGGGAGGAATACTGGTGGGGGAAAATGCAGTTTGTGTCTTACCTGATTTGGAAATCTTATTTTGATATTCAGAGGCAAACTGGTGAAGTCTTGGTATCATCATATTCGGTGAGCTCTGTTCAAATTTAAGACTTATTTAAAGAGACACTGCTTGCACTAGAAATGCCCATGTGTATGCATATGACACCAAGTTTCTCAGGATGCCACGTTTCCTGTCTCATTTTATGGAAATGTACTATACCAGAGATCTCAAGGGCTGAGAAATGTGTGATGGGATTGGATACCTAAATTATATCAAACTACTGGCATTTTAGTGCTTACTTGTGTCCACATGGATTTACTTAGTAGAAAATGGGAGGTGGGAGAGCAATTTAAATTATCAGTGTTTTTTAAGAAGTAAAATAATCAATCTCTTTGTAGAGTATTTTTCTTTTGACTAGTCTTATAAAATATGAAAAGGTTATTATTGTAAAGTTACTTTTGCAATTAATTAGGGCTACTTCATCTAATCACTTCTTATAAACAATTTTTTTCAAGAATACTTAGGAGATTATATAGAAAGAGCACATTAATAATAATACCAAACAACAGATCTTTTTTTAAAATACCAGTCTTTGGTACAAAAAAGGACTTTATCTGTATTATCTCAGAAATGGGTGTTATTAATCTTTGGTGTGAATACTGAAGCTCTGAGAGGTTTAAGATAACACGGCCAGCGGGTAGTAGTAATTGGCTATTCGTCCAAGTTTATCTGAGAACTAAGTTCGTGGTAGGCCCTTATGTGCTGGCGACAATATTTCCTGGTGATACAGTGAAAGCTTTTTGATTACTGTGGTTTCTTTACTATTGTCCTTTCTAAGGTATAATAATGCATCTGATAGATATTCTTCTCTAAGTATTAATTAGTGTAGTTACTAGTTGAATTGCTTGGTCTCTGTATACCGAAGGAGGCCATTTAGGTGAGGATGCCCTATTGTATTTTGGCAGAGGGCAGCCAGATCCAGGAATCCAAATATCACTTCGTACAAGTCTGATTAGATTTTGGGGCCAAGAGGCAATGCAGGTCTTATATTCAGGCTGGGAAATTATGGTAACCAGAACCATATACACATAAGAGGATGTCCTAATTTATAACTAAAGGTGTCACTTGAGAATGTTCTACAGAGAATATTCCCCCTCTCTCTCCCTCTCATCCTCTCTGTCTCTCTGTTCGGTCCAACTTGGAAACAAATTTCAGCTTCAGATGTGGAATAAAATGGTGAAGAAGAGACAGAAGTCCTTCTGCCACCAGATAGGGAGGGATTTCCCCCACACCAGGCAATTCTCTCCGATGCCAAGTGGGCGTCCTACAAGTCTGTTCCATTCGCACACCAGCTGGAGTTAGCACAGACCCCGCAGGTAAAGGCTCAGTCACACAAAACTGCGCCCCACTTCCGATGCCAATCGCCACGACAGTGGTTTCCATTTCGGCACTTTCAGTTGCCCGCCTCGTTCGAGGCCAGGAAGCAGAGGGCCCTCCTCGCGATGAATCGTCAGAAGGTCAATTGCAGGCTAACTTTACGTCACGACGCACGCGGCGTTCCCCTCCCTTCATCTCGTCTTCTTGGCGTTTTTATCACCTCACCCCGGCGCCGCGCGAGGAAAGTGAGTACGGGACAAAAAGAGGGTTGGAAAGAGAGCAGAGCCACCACGGCCACACAGCTCCTGTTGCGGGACGGGCGTGCCGAGCTTTGTTGCACTTTGCGGAGAGCACAGCGCGGTCTTTCCCAGTGGGAGGTGTGCGGCCACCCGCTATGGTGCACGTGCCCTGGCCCCGGTTTCCCAAGGGTGTTTGGTCACTTCGTGTCCTCCGTGTTGCATTTGGGTAATTCTCGCAAGATTTTGAACTATTTCGTTATAATTATGTTTGCTGTGGTGATCTGTGATCCGTGAATGTGACTCGCAGAACGCCCAGATGATTGTTAGCGTTTTGAGTAATATTTTTAAATTAAGGTATGTAAAAACACAACTTTTTTTTTTTTTAATTTTAAACAGAGAGAGAGTGTGAGCAGGGGAGGGGGGGAGAGAGAGGGAGAGAGATAGAGAGAGAGGGAGAGAGAGAGAGAGTCTTAAGCAGGCTCCATGCTTAGTGCACGACCCTGGGGTCATGACCCGAGCTGAAATCAAGAGTTGGACCCTCAACTGACTGAGCTGAGCCACCCAGGCGCCCCCCAAACACATTTTTAAAAGACCTAATGCGATTGCACACTTAATAGACTATAAAATAGTCTAAACATAACTTTCATACGGACTGGGAAACCAAAAAATTCATTTGACTTGCCTCATTGCGGTATTTGCTTTATTGTGGTAGTCTGGAACTGAGCCTGCAGAATTGCTGCGGTATGCCTGTGTATTAGTACATTTGTTTTATTTTATTATTAGTTATTATTGTTAATCTCTCACTGTGCCTAATTTATAAATTAAACTTTATAGTAGGTATGTATGTGTAGGAAAAAACATTGTATGTATAGGGCTCTGTAGTATCCCCAGTTTCAGGCACCCACTGGAGGTCTTGGGACTTAGCCCCTGTGGATAAGAGGGGACTATTGCAGCAGAGCCCCAGGTTACCCACAACAGCTGTCCTACTTAGCTGCAAATTGGAGGTTCCCATGACCTGCCCCCCCCCCGCTTTAATTTGGTTATTTGCTACCAAAGTCACAGAAACACTTTCCTTCCGTGTATCAGTTTATTGTATAATAAAGGACACAGATGAACAGCCAGATGAAGAGATTCATAGGGTGAGATCTGGAAGGGTTCTCAGCCCAGGAACTTCTATCCTATGAAGATGGGGTGGGCCATCCTCCCAGTACCTGGATATGTTCACTAGTCAGAAGCTCCTCGAACCCCCGTGCTATTGGGATTTTCACGGAGGCTTCCTTGTGTAGGCATTTCCAGCTCCTCACCCCTCTCTGAAGAATGGGGCTGGGGCTGAAAGCTCAAGTTCCTAATCAGAGCTTGGTCTTTCTGGTGACCAGCCCGCATCCAGGAGCCCAGCAAGAGTCACCTCATTAGGACAAAAGCCACAACTATCACTGAGGAAATCACAAGAGATTTAGAAGGTCTGCCCCAGGACCTGGGGTCAAAAATTAAATGTTAGAACAAAAGGTTCTCCTAGCACCCCTGTTTATAAGGGTTTTAAGAGCTCTGTGTCATGAACTGAAGGTTGGCAGAGATGATTTCACTTTGGGCCAGACATTTCTTAAATTTTTTAAAAATGATGGAGCGCCAGTGGTTCCTTTCTGACACCTACCTTGGCACACACCTTACTTTGGGCCTGTAATGACTCTAGGTCATGCATTACAAAAAGACTTCTTTAGCAGTTAGAGAAGCTGCTTTAGTAACCTCATTGTTTCCTGTGTGTTTTATAACTTAGTTTAATACTATATTAAGGATGCTTTATTTATTTTAGTATGCCAAGATGCGTTCTTTACTCCAGGCCCAAATATCCATTTTAGGGTTATTTTATGCACCTGGGGGGCCCATACATTTAAAAGTATTCAATAGAATTTCATTAATTTTGATTTCTTAAAAGTTGAGTAATTCTTCTGCAGTTTCCAGACTGAAAGTAGTATTTAAAAATGAAAGTTAATTTTTCTAAATGTGCTTCATAATTTGGACCTTTTCTAGTTCCTACATGGTTCTTTTCCCCCTCCTTCATTTAAGTTAATGTAATTTATTTTATATGTGCTTTGATGACAGATAAATATATGTTAAAAGAGATTATTATTATATTATTACCCCATGCATTTTATTACTGTTTACCATTATTAATAACAATCACCAATATTTATAATAGAAGATATAGTTTGCAAGTGCTTTTGCCTGCAACATTATTATTTCCATTTAACAGATTGGGAAATGGCGCTAAGTGAGACATGACTAGTAAGTAGCAGGGTGGTAATGTCAAGCTGGATCTCACAACTCCAGAATACTTTTTCCCCAATATTCCACAATACTTTTTTCTTTTAACTTTTTTTAAGTTATTCGTTTTTGAGAGACAGAGACAGAGCATGAGCGGGGAAGGGGCAGAGAGAGAGGGAGACACAGAATCTGAAGCAGGCTCCAGGCTCTGAGCTGTCAGCACAGAGCCCGATGTGGGGCTCGAATTCACAGACCGCAAGATCATGACCTGAGCTGAAGTCAGACGCTCAACCGACTGAGCCACCCACGCACCCCTCCACAATACTTTTTTGAGAGTTAGACTGTATTTATGTATAGGTAAAAATAGGTGAAACTTCTGGAGAATTGTGAGTTCAAGATCACTGATTTATCAGAGACTCTCTCTTTAATCAAAAGGTAACATGCATTTTTGGGCTCATATTGCATATGGTGTTGTAGACATATATCTTTTTTTTTTTAAGTTTATTTATTTTTGACAGAGAGAGAGAGAGAGAGAGACAGCATGAGTTGGGGAGGGGCAGAGAGAGGGAGACACAGAATCTGAAGCAGGCTCCAGGCTCTGAGCTGTCAGCACAGAACCCCATGCGGGGCTCGAACTCCCAGACCGCGAGATCATGACCTGAGCCGAGGTCGGATGCTCAACTGGCTGAGCCACCCAGGCGCCCCTAGACATGTATTTTCTTTAAGAGTTATGACCTTGTCTCTCTAGACTTAAGATTAAGCACTTCTTAATTTCTATTCCCCCTTCCTTTTGTTTTCATATAGCAAGGATCAGAGGAATTGTAGTGTGTGACTTCCTGTGATCTTGAGCAATTTTCATAACTTTTCTGAACTTGTTTTCCTCCTGTGGTAGAATACTACAATGAGTGGCTGTAAGGATGATACAACATATACAATTTGATGGACTGTGCCATACAAATGACATGTAATGTTATTATTGCATGCAGATTGTATATAATTTATGGGGTAGATTTATAAGAATTATGAGATTAACAGTTTTTGTGTTCATCATGGAGCAATTCATTGTGTCCCTCCAGGATCAAATGTCACTCCAGAGCTTTTGCTCATTGGCTTAAAGGGATAAGAGAGGACATCCAGTGAGCTGTTCAGTTAGTTGACTAATACCTTAAAAACTGCTAACCATTTTTTAGTTCAAATGGAGAAACTGAGCTCAGAGAAGCAGTAAATGATTTAAAGTCACAGAGCAAGTTAAATGAGAGAAAATGAATAAACTTAGGTCTTCTGATTCCACATCGATGGGCAACATCCTTAGTGGAATGAACAGGGATCTGGAAATCACATGGCACTAACTGTGTATCTCAGTTCAGAGATAACTCAATTAACATGTTTATTTTCAGGCATTTCACACCTATTCCCAGGATGGGGACTCACAAGTGTCCTACGTGTAAGGTTGTTTCTTTCGTTCGTTCGTTCTTTTTTTTTTCTTTTTAAGTTTATTTATTTATTTTGAGAGAGACAGAGACAGTGTGAGCTGGGGAGGGCCAGAGAGAGAGGGAGACAGAGAATCCCAAGCAGGCTGTGCACTGTCACTGCAGATCCTGATGTGGGGCTCGATCCCTGCACCGTGAGATCATGACTTGAGCTGAACCCAAGAGTTGGACGCTTAGCAGACTGAGCTACCCACGTGCCCCATAAGGTTGTTTCCTTAGAGACTAAAACAACTTTCTGGTTATCTTAACCCGGACATTCTGGTCCACTCTTACCTGATGTAAATACTTCCTGATAACTGCCTCATTTGCAGGGTTTCAATTACTCCTTGCTCTCCTGGAAGAGAAGTAGTTCCTCATATAAAGGGCTTCTCTAAACCCAGACACCAACCATCTGAAGGAGGTGAAAGCAATGTTAGCACCTTTCTCTTCATATTTAGGATAAAACAGTGGTTTCACATAGAATTCATAAAATTAGCCTGAAATAAATATTTGGATTCATCCATCAGTGTTTGCCCATGCATTGAAACTGTTTACGTAGGTGACTGAGGGATTTGACGCAAATAGCTTTAGGGATCACAGTACAGAAACTCTCGTGCATGATTAGCAGTCCTCAATGTTTTAGACAAACAAGTAGAAAATAATGCTAATTTGTTTCTGTTTACTCTGAGACCAAATCAATAAAAGTCATGAGCAAGGAGTGATTCATTTAGCAGCATTCAGGAGTGGATACTATTTCATTAAAGTTGTAGAACACTTTTTCCTTGTTGCAGTATGTGTTTGTATTTGGGAGGGGGCTCTTTGTAGCAATCTTGGAAGCTGGTTCTTAGTTACTGGCACACTTACCTCCTTTGATAATGGCGATGAATGTTCATTCATGACAGCAGCCTGTCATTGGCTTTAGAGTTCTCATAAGATGTACATTTGGTACTATGTGTCTTTAACAGGATTGAATTCAAGAGGCATACAGGGTAAAGGTAATAAACTTCTAAAATCATGATTATTAGGAATGGTTTCATTCAGTCTTTTAGATGGTTCGAAAAAGGTTTTTCTGTGGCAGGTGAAATTCCAGTCAACTGAAAAGGTGATCTTTTAACTCAGGTACTATGGGACGTATCTTAAAGTTTTTTTTTTCTTCCATGTGAATCTGCATAGAGGAGAAACATCTCTATAGAAAACATGTTCAAATGACAGGTTTTTATGGTCTAGACATTCCAGAATTTCATAAGATTTACAAGGCTCCAGTAAAATGTGGTAGAAAAACTCATAAAACTCCAGTGGCTTGAAATGAAACATTTCCACGAAGTGGAAATCAACCTGCTTTGATTAAAACACAGTTCAAAGGGAAGTAAACCCATGTGATGCAACAGAGTTAGTTAAAGTAGTGCTTTTTCGACATCCTCTGCCACTCTCCCCCATTTCCTTCTCATCAGTAAAAATGGCATACAAAGAAGCTGCTGATTTATTTATTGGAATAATTAGAAGTTATTTATTTATTTGTTACTGTGATGATCCAGAGACTGTTTGTTCTTAACTGGCATATTAGGAAAGGATATTGCTTCCCTGAAATTGTATCTTGTTACACACACACGCACATACACATGCATGCTTTAGACTTTCACTTGGAAGAGAAGCACGGTATAGATCTCATTCTAATTTAGGGAAGACTAATTTATGTCCAGTTTAAGTGTAGTTTCAGTGTTGGATCATGGGCATGTTTTTAGTCAAGCTGAATCCTTTCCTGTTGAATTTATTGTGTCCTGTGAGTTTGGAACTCAGGCATAAGGGATGCTTAGTTTTGGTTCTTCTTGGTCAGAGCCTTATAAAATTTCTTCTGAGGGATGGATATGTATGTGTGGATGGTGGAAATGGCAGTGAGATGTACACCTTTTTGTCTTTATGTGAGTTCCCTTAGTTGATCTTTTAATTTTTATTTCAACAGAGAAGATCACCATGGCTAAGGGTCTGAATAGAGAAAGATGCCATCAGGAGATTTAGTAGGTTGAGAAGGAAGCTTGTCAGTACATTTATGGTTGTCAGGCTCTTGGAATTTGTTGCACAGTAATAAAAATTTCAAGAAATTATGGTGTGCCAGAATGCCAATTATTTAAGCAACTACATATAGTAAGTAGATTCCTCTTAAACACTAGCCTGTCAAATCAATCCATCATCTCCAGGTTGCTTATGAGCCCTGAATGAGAGCACAGAGGTATGCACGGTCTACACTATGGTTCTTAAACTTTAGTGTGTCTTAGAATCACCTAGCAGGCTTATAAAACATGTCTCTGGGTCTTATCCCCAGAGTTTCTGATTTAGTAAGTCAGGAGAGGAGCCCAATAATTTGCATTTTTTTTCTTTGAAAAAATTTTTTTAACGTTTCTTTTTGAGAGAGAGAGAGGGAGAGAGAGAGCACGCATGGGCAAACTGGGGAGGGACAGAGAGAGGGAGACACAGAATCAGAAGCAGGCTTCAGGCTCTGAGCTGTCAGCACAGAGCCCGATGCAGGGCTTAAACTCATGAGCTGTGAGATCATGCCCTGAGATAAAGTCAGATGTTTAACCAACTGAGCTACCCAGGTGCCCTGAGAATTTGCATTTCTAACAGATTTCCAGGAGATGCTGATGCTGTGGTCTGGAGGTCCACTTTAAGGACTACTATTCTAGAGTAGTAATGTACTGCTTAAGTTGTATTACAGCTTTGTGAATTATTTCACCTTTGTCATAGAATATAATTTCCCAGTGATGAGGATACTTGTGTCCACCCAATGTAATTATTTTTCACCCCAGATAATACTTGAAAAACATAAACTATTATTGACCAATGCCCTTTCTACATCAACCACAAGACAATATTATTGAGTTGTGCTACTTGCTAGGTACATCACAGCATCATTGAGATGATCATAACTTGAATAATTATTAGGTCCCAATTATGCTCTTCTGAGAACATTCCTTAGGTGTTTTGCCATGGTTGGTAATTGGATTTCCTAGGTAGAGGTTTGAGAATCTGCCTTTTCTCATTTGCAGACAGCTTCCAAAATATCTCCTTAAGATAGGGCTATTTTTCTGATGGGCAGTGTCTTTTACCGTAAGTTCTTTCACTTGCTTAATTCCAGAGGGTGGCATTTTTTCTGATTTTTGTCCCCAAATCAAATGGGGTGCACTCTTTATAGTTTCTCATGTGCAGTTATGACAAGTAATGTCATCTATCTCACATATATTTAGAGCTTTTTATGTATCAGAAGTTACTCTAGATACCTTGCATGCATTAACTTACTTCATCTTCACCACAACCATACGAGGAGTGTGCTTTTATTATCCCTACATTAAAGATGAGAAAAATGAAGCCAAAGAGAGGGGAAGCAGTTTGCCCAAGGTCATGATAATACATAGGCCATCCAGGATTTGAAGTCCAGGGTTAGATATTTGTCCATTGGTTGCTGTTAGTCCCTTCAGTATGGGTGGTGAGGAGGGGATCTTTTTCCCAGTCATGTTTCTGTAGGGTAAGGCCTTCATCGCCACTGTGCGGGTTGGTCCTTTACAAAGGAGCCAGGACAAGAGGCTGAGAGCAACTGAAATTGAGCTGTTCTCAGTTGACCAAGCCATGTCTACACTGGTGTGGACTCTACCAACTGAAATGTGCCTTCTCCTATGTCATACAAAGGCTCTGTATAGGTTAGTGCTAGTTAGAAGAGAACTTTTACTTTGCTTTCCTGGGAGGGAAAAGTACAGGAAAAGCATTTTGGGTCTCTTTCTGGCCTCCTTTTCTCTGTAGAAGCCATTTCAGTGCATCATTGCTGGTATCCAGCTGTTCCTGTGACCGGGGTGGTGGTGATAAAGTTAAATTCAGGGTGTCTGTATGGGTGGTGGAATTAGAAAGCCTAATTGTGGCCTCAAATCTAAGCAAAGTGTCTTTGGTGGGGTTCACTAGCAGAAGAGCTGGAGGCAGGGATTTAAGTAAATGCGGTTTATTGAGAGAGTGTTCAGGAAAACATGTAAGGGAGGAGAGAAGCAGAATAGGGAAAGGGAAGGAGCTGAGCAAGGCAAGATATGGCCTCAGGTCAGGTTCACCTATATCACAGGGAGAGGGCCCAGCACATAGAAACCACAGCAAAGTTGCTTCTCCTTGAGACAAGAGGGTTGGGGTGGGCTGGAGAGAGGGAGTGATGGACTTGTAACTTCTCAGGTGAAGTGATCCCATCAGCTGAGGACAACTCTTGGGCCATCATCTATGAGATGTTCAGCAGTCAACACACACAGCAGCTGAGGGTGTGTGCACTGAGCCCTAAAGGGCGTCTGGTGTGGTGCCAAATTCTGTTTTCAAATTTAGTTTTAACGGAGACAAATATTTTTATCTTTCATTTGACTCATATATCTACTCTTCACTTGTGGGAAAAGAGATGTGATTATCACTCTAAAACCCCAGCAGTAGGTGACCAAGCTTTACTCTGCATTAATACCAGCTTGAGATAGTTTATTTATAGAATAATCACACATTTACTTAAGCTTTTCATTATAGCACTGTAGGACTGAGTTTGTCTAGAAGAAGGAAATGAAAATAATAATATGTTTGCTTTGGTTATTTTTTTCTTTCTAATAAATGAAGGGTACGACTTCTAATTGTATATTGTAAAAAAGAAAACAAGAGAAGTCAAAGTAAACATATAAATGGTACTTTTGGCTAATGTTGACATTGCTCCAGCCATGAAGCTTCCATGAAGCCTTCGTAACATATTGGAGAATATCCAGGCTTTGGAGAAGGACAGAAATAGTTTCAAATGGAGATTGTGGCTCAGTAAACTGCTTCAGTTTGAGTAAATCACTTAATCTCCCTGAGATTCATTCTCTTCATTCGTTAGATTGTCAGCAGATTCAAGATATATCTAAAGCTTCTCTTACAAGTGCCTGACACATAGTAGGTGCACAAAACATTGAAAGCACTTATTCAGTAAAGATTTATTGCCTGTGCTATTTTATTTTGTTTTATTTATTTTCTAAATGTTTATTTATTTTTGAGAGAGACGGAGACAGAATGTGAGTGGGTTAGGGGCAGAGAGAGAGGGAGATGCAGAATCCGAAGCAGGCTCCAGGCTCTGAGCTGTCAGCACAAAGCCCCATGTGGGGCTCGAGCTCACGAGCTGTGAGATCATGACCAGAGCCGAAGTCGGACGCCCAACCGACTGAGCCACCCAGGCGCCTGTGCTATTTTAATATATGCTGAATAATGCACTAGGCACTGGGACTATCAGTGTGAATATAACCCAGTTCTTCACGCCCAAGAACTCTTAGTCTAGTGAGAGAAAGAGGCGCATGAGTAAATCATTACAGTGTCAAGTGGGACAAAAGAGGTGTAGCTTTGAGAGACCATATGAGGAAATAATTGCCCCTGGAGTGGGGAAGCCCAGAAAGTCTTTGCAGGGAAGAAAAGAATGGAATTGGATTTCACAAGATGGGAACAAGCTTTATAAAGGGTAGAGGGAACTATACAAGGCATGGACGCATGGAAAGCTTTGCAGTATTTAAACGCTTTGTAAAAGGCGAAAGATTTATGCAATCTGAAGAGAAATCAGAGTATTAAACACCATGTAAAGCGTCATCAGCAAAGAAAAATACAGTAAGGGGTGTCTCAAAGCCCTGCTTTGGCCAATCTGATATTCATACCTGTTGTTACACATGAATGTCCACACTCCATTTTAATCCTATAAACTTTTGAACTGAATGATTTTGTATGACATCACTTTCCTATCCCACAAACATGATTTCTGTAGGTATCAATAAACCCTCAGTAAATGATGAAGACTATGATGATACATTAATGCAGTGTATTGGAAGCTGTAGAGATGTGTCAAAATATTGATTATGTATATTTTGTTTACTTAGCATTTACTAAGATACAACTTAAATGCAGTGGAGACCTAACATTTCCGTGAATATGATATTGAATCTTTTTAAAGAAAAGACATTTTTTTGTATATTAAATAGTTATTCCTAATATACCTATACAAGTCAATACTTCTAGTTTGGGGACAGTTTAACCTGAGAGTATTATTAGAGATTTTAGATCTTTTAATTACTAAGGAGGAACAAATATGTATTGAGCACTTACCACGTGCTAGATACATTATAGTATTGTTTGAGCTTTACAACATGCTTGGAAGGTAAAAGGAGCAGTCACTACTGTTTGCCTATCTGCCCTCTACAGTACTCCTTACTAACAAAGCTCTGGTTTGTTCACATGTGTGGTGGCCATGGGCGATGAGTGATTCAATCATAGTATCATGTCCTACCAGTGTCATGATACCTCTTGGTTTAGAGGTGGACATGTGACCCAGTTCTGGCCAGTAGGACCTGAGGAGACATCTGCTGGGGGCTTCTTGGTAAGATTTTCCTCTTGGTGAAAAGGCAAAGCTGTTGCACAAGAGGAAGTGCTTCTCAGCTCCTTCCAGCTTTGGGCATTTTTATGTGAGAATATAATTCCTGGAACCATTGTAGCCATCTTGAGATCATGAGTGGGGAAGCCATGTCTGAAAATCCTGAGAAGGAAAAAAAATAGTTTTCCCAGTTTCTTTTCTACTTTTACAAGGCAACCACACTGCCAATAGAAGTTTCTGCAAGAATACATTTTACTTTTGCCAAGACAAAAAAGGAATTAACTTAATGTGGTGCCCAGCTGTTTGCCAATAAATTATTATATCTTAGGTTGGAAGAGATTGTAGAATCCATCTTGTCCAGCTTTTCCTTCCCAGATTGGCCTCCTCAAACAGAGGTTATTCAACCTTTGGGTAGAAATTCCACTGATCCTGCAATGGCTTACTTTGACAGCTTCAGTTGTGAGAGAATTTTTCCTTTTTATTGATTTTCTTTTTTTGTAATATTCATTTTAGAGTTTCTAGGTCAATTGTCTGTACAAGTGTAAGCTTTGACATCACAGAGATCTAACGTGGAATATCATTTATTCTTGCTTAGTTCTACTTTTGCTCATGATTAAAATGGGGAAGAGAATGTCTAATAATGTGGGGTCAAAATAAAGTTTACAGGAGAAGCTCACGTTGCTAGTATGCATTTCCAAGGCAATGTGAGTAGATTGGTCAATTGCTACTTTAAGGGTAGAATGTTTGAAGCAGTGACCTTATAGGCCATTGGGCAGGAGGTAGCTTGTCTGTCCTTTTCTCAGGTGCCCTGTTGTGCCCAAGGGCCAAGAATTACATGGTAGAATGTCATATTTTAAGAATATGCCATAGGTGTACCTCATTAGAAACTGCATGTGTGGCTGTTGCCTTCAGAAGAGGGCTGCAGACATGGCAATAAGAGAGTAAAAGAATCTTGTCTGGTATTCACACCTAGTTTGGTATGTGAGTACTCAATAAATGCTAATTCCTTTGACTTACTTCTTACTCCACTTGCAAACCTTTCAAGTTCTTACAGACAGCTCCTAGTCAATTCACTTCAGCAAATACCCACTGAGTGCTTACTGTTTGTATCAGTTTTCTAACTCTGCAGCAACTACCCCCAAGGCTGGGATTGCATCTTCCAGTTCTTTTGTCTTGTCCTGTAGCCCTTAGATAATGGTGGAGGCCACGCCTTCAGAGTTTGACAGTCACCCCAATCGATTCTAATACACCACCACATTGAGATTTTTGTTCTTCAATGAGGGAAGCAAAATGATGTCATTTAGTTATATTTTGGTTCCCACAGTTTTTGATAACCTTCACTGGATGGTGAATGGTTGCGACTTTTATATTCAGTAAAGGTTGCACTGGGGGAGTTTGGAGGATCAGATCATGCAAACGAGATGTGACTGACTCCCTGTTGTTTTATATCTCTTGTTGTTCCAGTTGGGTCCAGTGCCCTAGGGTGGCTGAGCCTTTAGTCTAGTTATCCTCAAAGTTCAGTGTACATAAGGATCTCCTGGGGAGCATTTTGCAGTCCTAGACCTCATCTCCCAAGGATTCGGATTCATATGGAGCCTTAGAATTGACTTTTTAAAATGATAATCCCCAGATAAGATCATCATTTGGAGAAGTATGCAAGTAGGGAACATTTAAGAATCCTCAAGTTATCAACATAAAAGTAAACTTACTGTTGGTTCGGCAACGGCTACCGTCTTGGATTAAGACTCTCGGAATTTATTTCTTCTTTGGGAGAAAATATTTGCCTTTTGCCCCAGTGTTGGACCCTGTCTAATAACCACTCCATCCCACACCTCTCAAAAACTGGGGACTTGGTGCTGAATCCCAATCCGTTATGACTGGGTCCATGTTCTCTGTACTTACTTAAGATAGTGGCTTCTGGACCCAGAATAAGGTAAGGGCGGGGATTGATTAGATGAAGATGACAGAGGAAGAATGTCTGATTTGGTAGGGTGTCTCTGCTGTGACAAAGTTAATCTGGAAACAAAGTAATTCAACTATTGGCACCATCCCTAAAATTGTCATCCTTGGATTTTTCTTCATTACTCATACTGCCTTTTGGGTTCCTAACTCATTTTGTCCTTGTTTTGGGTTTCTTGACTCTGGATTTTGAATCCATAAACTCCCAATTCTGACCCTTTGGCCTGACTCTGCACCACTTCTAGATTATGATGGAAGTCTAATATTCTATCATGTATTTCCACTGATAACTGACAGAATGATAATTAAGGTGATAATATTAATAAATGTCTACAGAGTACATTTTGTACACTTTACCTTTATTATGTCATTTAATCCTTACAGCAAACATATAAATAAGAACAGGTCCTATTCTTATCCCCTGTTTTAAATACAGAAACTAAGCCACAAATAGGTTAGAGTTATACAGGTAGTAAGTGGCAGAGCCCAGAACTGAGATGCAGGCTGCCTGACTCCTGGAGCTGTGCTTTCATCAAGTGCGTTTCATTTCTGGGTTCCATCTCTACTGTGCCCTCCACTGCTCACCAAAGAAAAAGCCTCCTTTTCCTTTCATGTATGATAACTTAGGATATGGGGGACTAAAGTACCCCCAAATTCCTCTTTGGAATTTTGGATATTTTCCCCCAAGAGAGCATTTTGAAACCCTGACATTCCCTGTTATCTCTCCTACCTAATGAGATCATCTCAATGATTCTGGGGGGCTAGTTGCATTTATCAGTGGCGCCTTTGTTGCTCAATTTCCATTTTTGCTCTTGAAGATACAATAATAGATTTATGCCTGATGGACTGTGATGTGGTTTGCATCTAAGAGAAAAACAATTCTTTCCAAAAAAATACCATATCCCCAAATGATTTCATAATTGCAAACAGTGTTGACGAGCTCTTTGGCTTAAATAAGTTTATAACATATTTGCTGTGTTTTTGTGTAGATATGTTTTGATGTGCTTGCTAAGGAAAAATAATTAAAACCCCTCTGCCATTTCTAATTGAGAAGAAAGAAATGCAACCCATTAGTTGATGTCTACCATAATAAGATTTTTTTTCTCCCTCATTTCATTCCAGATTTGTTTCAAGGATTAACTTGCGTTAAATAGTTTCAGGTCTGAACGTCAGCCATGTTTCTCATTATTGGAGATCAAAATGGCTTAATTCCCTTTGTGTGTTGGTGCCACTAAAACACAAGGGAATCTTAAAACTACAAACTTCTGATAGAAGCACCACATTTTCCTAGTCAATCTGCCCAGCAGAGCTTGTGTTTTTTTCTGCACTAATGGCTGGAACAATGCTTTGTGCTGACAAGTCTCAGGGTTCTGGTGTCATGCATACGCTAGGCAAGACACTCTGTATCTTCAAATATGTTGTTGTGAACTTTACTTTCTAATGTTCCTTGAATCAACTGTTGTGTTTGATCTTTAAGTAGAACGTGGCCATCCGTTTGTAGGGATGGTAAGTATTATCATCTAGGTTAATCCAGAGGCCTCTGCATTTAAAGAGATCTGACTTTAAAATCTGATTCCATACTAGTAAACTGGGCAAATTTTGAAAACTTCCCTCATCTGTAAAATGGGCTAATGGTAGTACTTATTGGCTGTTGAAAGGTGTACAAGAGATAAGGCATGTTAGGTGCTCTGTGAGTTCTATTGTATGTTACCCTATTGTGTTGAAAGGCAAAAAAATTGGTTTCAAAGGCTTCTGGAAATTGTTTCCAGCTCTAGCATTTCATTGTGATGTTGCTAGATTGGTTATCTGGTTGACTCAGGCTAAACAATTAGACACGAAAGGAGAATTGTTGGGTCACAGGGCAGAAGGACTGTAAATAGCAAACTCTTCTCTGCTCAAGGTCTGAACCAATTGAGAGACCAGAATGTCACTCTTATGGCAAATGAAACTGAAAGTGAAAACGGGGGCCTGTGTCTATGGCTTCCTCACAGAGAACCCCTGCAGTGGCCAGGTTGATGCTTCCAACTGGCCTGGGGCCCTGGCCTCATTCTCCAGGAGCAGAGGACATGTGTTCCCTTCTGACCGCTTGCTCTCAAGAGGACATGACAGAGCTCAACTCCACTGCCAGTCAAGGAAGAAGGAAGGGAGTGAGGGGGTAGAGAGGTGCCAGGAGAATAGTGCCATTGATCACCCTCCGGCTGAAAGCAAACATCAGGAATGGGAATGAGTGTTCCCCCAACAGGTCTGTCTACTTCAGTGTCTATAGAGTTCAGGAAACGAGTGGCCCAGGTTTCATTCTTTGAAGATATAATTTGTGGAAAGAGAGTCAAACATTTTAGAGACATTTTACTTGTAGGTTAAACTGGTTCATATCAGTGGGTTTAGTCTTATCTTCTAAATCCACAGAGTCCTGGGAACTTAGTATTCATGGACAAAGGTAGGAATTGAGTAAAAGATCTTCCCTCAACCGTCCTTCTCCAACTACTTACACAGTTCATGACCCCAACAGTGAATCTTAAATAAATTGCTTCAGACTCTTCATACTGAAGTAACTGATGGGATGGAATTAGCTGCCATACCGTTGATAATGAAATTAAGAATAAAGGTTCAATTTCAGTAGGCTTTAGCTTTAAATAGAGGTAAATTGTTTTGTTATAAGACTTGGCACCCTTGCCTTTGTCCAGCTGTTTAACAAATGTTCGTCCCTGGTCACCAATGGAACCAGACTAGAGGGTGTAGATAGCTGAGTGTGAGCCATAATTACTACTGTTAAAACAACTCAAAGCACATGTCCTACTGACAGGGGTGTGGAGATGGCAGGCAGTATTTGCACAATGCAGACGGTCTGAGGTATGTTTTCAAGTTGTGCTTTGCAGGAGGCCTTAGCCACACACACATTGTCAGACTTTTAGAATCTTAGTTCATGCATGAAAGTGGGGTCCTGCATATACCAATTCCTCCTTTTCTGTGGCATCACTTGGAGGAGGGTCTTCTCAGGATCAGGAGCCCTTCCCTCTGTGCTGAGGCTCTTCTTTTACTACTCTTATTGCAGCACTCTTATCATTGCTTTTTAATTTTTTTTAGCCTGTTTTGACCTTTTTCACCAGGCAGGGCAGTCTGTAGGAACAGGGTTAAGGCTGTCTTATTCGTAGTTGTACTGTAGCACTAAGCACAATGTTAGACCCTGGGAGGGAATCAGCAAATATCTTGTTGAATTGAACTGAATGAGTTTGATTCCTAAGGCAGGCAGGGTAGTGCAGCATTCTGGGCTGAGTTCTGGTTTTGTTCAGGCAACACCTCCTAAGTCACATGACCTTGCTTTTCTTCTAGACACAATCTGCAGACTCAAGTGGAGTTTTCAAGGGCCTCCAAGATCCCTGAGAAGTTAATCATACTAACCTTTTTGTTTGGCCTAGTTCCATTGCCAATACACAGGAATACCCAGACTCAGAGCTCTCAATTCCCCAATGTAAAGAGTCTGATTACATCTACTCCTGGAGCGCTTTGCTGTGTCAATTTCTATGACTGGTTCCTAGTCTTTAAGGGAGGACCAAAACTAGCCTTGGGCACAAAATTTACAGGGGCACCTTTACTGCTTCACTCTCTTCACCTAGTCTTGGCCCTGGAAAAGACAGAACCAATAGGAAATCTCTGGCTATGGCTTTCCTGATATTCACCATTTGATTTTGTTTTTCCTTTTCTAATTTGAGGGGAGGTGGTATGGGCTTCAGGTAGTACTGAAAGGTAAATGTATAAACATAATCATAAAAAAGGGAAGCAGTTGTCAAATCTGAAGTGTCTATATGAAAAAAGATTTAGCAGGGGAAATGTTGCATATTTAATGATTGAAAAACAAAAGGCTGAAATAAATAAAATTTAATAACATTCACCAATATGGCTACAGTATTTCTCAGATGAATTTGTATGGCTCCATTTTAATTTGCTTTGTCTTTTATTGGAATTGATTTTTAAAAGGCTTTTTCTTAAATTGTTCTGGATTTCCGTTAAGCAGTACAGAATGCTGCTATATGCAAAGTTACTTTAAATGAGAGCAAATGTGTATGAAATCAGCAAACTCTCCAACTGTGTTGTTCTTCCCTACTGGAAGAGCTTTCTTCATTTACATAGGAGAACATGAAGCCAGGAAAAGGGAAAATACAAACATGAAATCTCCAAGAGCCTTTTGGAAACACAGCAGAAAAACACAACACTTAAGCAGGGAAGCCAAGTGGTTTTTGAGTTTGCTGTGAAGCGGCAGCTTTAGGGAGAGAACGACCTTCTGGGAAAGGTCCAGTGGCTCTGGCGGGAAGATTAGGGGCTGCTGTTTTGCAGGCTGTGGATGAGAGAGAAGGGGAAAAGATTGTGTAATTGTAGCAAAGCATCTTGAAACTTTTCAGTTTCATTTGTTTCCAAACAGGAAAACAAAGTGCTGAAGAAGCCTTACAGAAAAGGGGGAAGCCTCAGGCAGTTTTTTTCCTGTGGAGGCACAGCTGTGGCTGTATCACAGCATTTCCCAAGTGTTTTCTTTGGGATCTTTCTACCTGGCGTCAACCGTGTACAACAAAAGCAGAAAAGAGCTGCTTGATAGGAGCCAAATCACCATCAAAATGCTGACTTATTGTACCACAGGGTGGATCTGATATGCTTGTAAGGGACCCTCCCTCCTTCCCTCTCATCACACAAGTTCTGGAGGTTACGGATGCAGGCAAGCTTTCCTGCTGCGCTGATTGTTGGAAGGTGTAGAATCTTGCCTCACAGAGTCTGAAATGAGATGCAAGTGGACCCAGGACCAGACACCAAATTTCTATTCCTCCTCTCCCCCTCCAGTGAGACACAGAAATTATACCACTTTGCTTCCAAGGAGTCATCTCAGGGCTGGTTGCACATTAAAAACATCTAGGGAGCTTTAAAAAATACTGATGCCAAGGCCCCACTTCAGTCCTATTAAATTAGATGCCCTAGGGTGGAAACCATGTATCCAAATTTTCTTAGAGCTCCCCAGGTGATGGTAATGTGCAGCCAGGGTCCAGAAGTCCTGACCCAGAGCTCTTGATCCCACACAGAGCCCTTTTCTTTTCTCTGGGTAGACTTTCCACCCAAATAGCTCTCTGATCTCCATGGGTGGAAGCTAAGACTGCCTTTCAGTGTAATTCAGTTCAATTACATACAGTTCAATTCAATACATGTTTATTCAACTGCTTCTCCACTTTTCATTTCTGATTGTGTCTCCCATGAGAGTGATGAGAGCCATGTTTCTCAAATAGGAGAGCAGAGATACTTGAATTTATCTCATTTTTTGAGAAATGTATTTAAAAAAAACCTGTTAAACGCAGATAACAAATTTCTAAAAATTATGCATTGAATTGACGCATCAAGCTTTTTCTGACACTCAGAGTTCTGAACAGATATATGTTTGTATATATGTAAAACATCCATCTTTTAATGTGTTCATTTATCCAGTGCATGTTATTAAGCATTGATGAGCTGGGATAAATAAGAGTGCTTAGGTTTTGAAGAGTTCCCAGGGTAATGGGAGACATGAAATGTGAACAAGAAATTAAAGTTCTGTGAACTGGTAAAGCTAAAAGGGGCTTGTATAAAAGGATGTTTCAGATATATTCAGAAGAAGAAATTGTGCCTGGCAAGACAGAAAGGCTTAAAGAGGAAATATACAGGAGTAGCTGTTCTCCACAAGCTTTTCAGGCAATGAGAGGAGCACGTGTAGTTTATGTAGGTGAGAAGTAAATGTTTGGCTGAAATGAGGGAACATGGTGGGAGTGGGAACGGGGAAGGAACTTGAAGGCTCCCAACTGTCTTTAGAGCTTTATCTGTTGGACCAGTGTTTCTAAAGCACTCTTGACTCATGGCTGACCCAAATTCATGAATTTGCAGCTAACTCTGGGTGTACAAAGATTGAGAGAACATGCTGGGTGGGATGAGACAATAGCTGGCCTGCTTCTGGGATGTGATGGAGAAGCCAATGAGGAGGAGGAGCTAAGAATTTAGGATCTAGAATTGGATTGACCTAGGATTTCACACACTAACTGTGGAACCTTGAGCAAGTTCCAGAACCCCTTTCCCTAATTGTTAGAAGTGAAGATATTCCATAGGTTAGGTAAGCCTCATAGGGCTTTTTTTTTTTTTTTTTTAATTTGTTTTTGTTTTTAGTGAAGGCTCATTGTATTAGGTATTATGTAAAGTGCTTAAAAGACTGCCTGAACATGGGAAGTGTGGATAAAATGTAGCCCTCCCAGTTGAGATACTTTATTTTCTCTTTGTAGTTTCCTTTAGTTTTTATTTGCATGTATTTGTGTTTGCCATTGTACCTGGCATTCTTCCTGATACATACTCTAAGACCATCATACTGACGATTATGAGAAGTGCATGATTTTGGACATACAATATAAAATGATTTTTAGGAAGTAGTTAACTAAATCACCATCAAGGAACAATACAGTTCTAGAAAGTTCTCTGATAGGCTTTGTCTCTATGGGTTAATTCTGAAGTCCTCTTTGTCTCTGCTTCCAGACTTAAAACCACCAAAAAAATTACTAGGCAGAGTCCATCTGCAACATCTAATCTGATCTCTCCGTGGCTTGCTCATTATCCTTACTTTATATCATAAGACTTGGTGAGGAGGGTGATATTTGAGAAAGGCCTTGAAGAATGCATGGATTTTCTTTATGGCTGAGAATAGGCGTTCAGGTGGTGAGATTAATACAAGTAATGGTATACAAATATATTTAGGAATAAAAAGTAGTAAAATAGTTGTTTTATTGGAACACAGGTTGCATGTATAAGAAACATAGAGGAATAAACCTAAAAATTTAGGCTGAATCTATAAGGGTCTCCCTTGTAGATTCTGTATTGAGAATGAAAATTTGGAAAATTTGTGTACATCCTATAAAATAGCTGACATGTCTTTGAAAAACACTTGGCTCCAAATTTTCTTTAAAATCATTTTCCCTCTCCTTTTATTCTGTTATTTTTATTTCTGTTTGTGTTTATTTTTTCTCTTGTGTCTTATTGAGGACATTTGTGGTAAGGTCCCAATCTTGTCTAACTAAGAGTTCATTTGCTTCTGATGCCTTGTTCTTGCACCACCTAAAGTCACAATCTGTTCCTGGAAGAGTGTACTCATGAACAATACCCAATTGTGATGTGAAAAAGGGAGGGCTAGAACATCAGTTGGGGAATGAGCGGCTGGCATGGAAGAAGTCTGACCAGGCACAGATCCTGTTTCTGTACATATGTCCTTAATAAGAATGAAGGGGTAGGGGGTAAATTATGCTAGAAGGGAGCAGAGTCATTTTTGAATAGCTAGTTTTATAAGGGAGTACATATGATGTCAGCAATTAATTAAGGCCCTAAATTCTGTTTTTCTATAAAAATCCTATTTTAGTTGCGGTATCTTTGACGCATCTGCTGGCATAAGCAGGATATATGCCACAAATAAATTTTCAAAAATATCTCTTTCTTGTAGAACTTGGAAACAGAAATTCTGAAATTGAAGGAAAGCTATATAGCATCAGAAGGATCCCCAGATCCTTTGTAAGATGGAGGGCAATGAAGTCCATGCTAAATCCAGGCACCCCCTGGGTGTGGGCCCTGAGGAGTTTGATGTGGGAGGGAAGACCCCAACTGGAATCAGGTCCAGGATTTATAACTGGACAATTTCAAATCCATGTTGGATGATCTTTCAATACTAAGGGTATGTATGAAAGAAATGGTAAACAATGCCAAAAGTGAAGAATTTATTCCAACCCAAATAATGAGAGTAAGAACTTTATAGTTTCAAGATATTGGTAACAGAGGGTAGAAGGTTGACAGAACCAGATATTGCAAAGTCCTATTTCCCAACTTTACCTTAAATGAGGATGAGTGGGTTGTAATTAGAACCCTGGTGGCTTCTTTCAAAATAATGTAATGTACATCTAGAATGATAGATTATTTCAGCTGAGAGGGACTTGATTGCTCATTGAGTCCAACCTCCTAATATTTTATGAGCAAATAGATGTCCAGTGATCTCTTAGCCAATTTCTATCGTAGCCAGAGGCAGAATTATGGCCTTGTAAGAGTTTTGTCTGGGTTATTTTAATGCCCAAACCTCTGTTTATACATAAATCCCAAAAGCATCCTAAAACTTAGCTGGGTGAGTCCCAAGGTAGGAGTAAGGAGGAATGGGCATGTTACATGACCACTGTGGAAAATATGACATGTCGGTGTAAACTACCAGGAAGAGCAAGTAGCCAAAAATCACAAAGAGAGTCCAAATAGTTCAGTGGCCAATTCAATCCAGTTTTTTTGGTCAGCTTCAAGATCTGGGAGAAACAAAACTGGGATTTTTGGTTGGAAATGTAGAATGGAGTTGAGAATTTCCTCAAAAGCAGAGGAAGGAGATCTTTCTAAGTCAAGGCAATAGGAATGAAGGGAAAAGAGCTCAGATGTTCAGGAAGTGAGAGTATCAGAAGAAAGATAGGGAAGCAAGTCCAAAGGCTAGCCAGCTTCTTTGGTTGTGGTGGTGGTGCTGGTGGTAAGAGAAGGTTTCAGAAACCATACTTAAGCCTCTCAGGAAGAAGAGGAATAGACAGAGCCATCTGGGGGTGAGGTGGGTTGCAGAAACAAGAGGCTGTCTCTATGACAATACTGACAAAGCATCCCAACTTCATCCCTCAGCCATGCCCACTGCTGGGATATGAACTTGCTAATGGGATATAAACCCAATGATTTCTTATTGATTCCATGGGAAGAAAAAAAATCAGACTATTACAGGTCAGACTTCTTTTTATAAAGTAACCCCCCCAAAATGTCCATAAAAGACTTTTGTTTAATGAGGGAGACACATCAAGGAAATATAGAACTGGACAATTTTTTTTTTCTATTAAAAATGGCATTTAGGCATGCCTGGGTGGCTCAGTTGGTTAAGTGTCCAACTTTGGCTCAGATCATGATTTCACAGTTTGTGGGTTCGAGCCCTGCCTCGGGCTCTGTGCTGACAGCTCAGAGCCTGGAACCTGCTTCAGATTCTGTGTCTTCCACTCTCTCTGCCCCTCCCCTGCTCGTACTCTGTTTCTCTCAAAAATAAATAAACATTAAAAAATTGAAAAAAATCTCTGCAGAAAATATTTAGAACGAAGAGCCAGATTTCTAGCATGCTGGCTTTTGTGAAAACATTATCTATTTAAGTTCTAGCCTCTGCATGGTTGTAGAAAGAGAGACTGAGAATTCTCAATGGTTAGTGCTATTGACAGTGATAAGTGGCAGTAGCAAGAGTGGTATGGGTCAGCATGGCATGTAGGCAAGTATGAGGCATAGAAGGTGATCACTAGATTCTATAGACCAAGGATGTAAGAGTAAACTATGACCTGGATTCAAAGAGTTGCCTCTACTTCATGCTAAGGGTTCATTCATACTTTAGTGAAGGCTAACTTTAAGATGAAAACATACATACACTGTATTGTTTTTCTGAAGTATTTGTTAGTATCATTAAACACACAACATGTAACATAGTTAATTGATTAATAAATAATAGTTTATTTCTTAAATAGGTTCACTCCCCACCCCCCCACCTCAGTGAACACTTTGTGTTGTCTACATAAAACCTTGAGTTATAAGAACCCCCATCAAAGGACCATTAGAAAGGTCCTTGAAACCAGGTGGATCAAACTGGTCTTGGTAGTTTAGTTGCAGATGCCCACTGTGGGCAGACTGTGGAAGCTGCCTTCTTACCAGGGATGTGCTAGAACAAGGTCAGGGACGTTTGGAAAAAAAAAATCTTGCAATGACACTTTTCTACCACTAGATGATATGCATGTATAAGCAAGATAAAAATCCTCCTACTTTCCTGTCTTCATCAGTGGCCACAGTGATAATAGGTAAGTTGAGGTATTTGGAATTCAGTTATAGATATTACTAGAAAAGATAAGCAAAGTGAGAAAATGCAGAACTGTCATTATTGATTGGGATAACATGTATGAGAATAATAAATGTATTGAACGCTTATCCTTTAAGTCTGGGGCCATCAAACTACTGTCTGTGGGCCATACCCAGCTTACCACCTCTTTTGTAAATAAAGTTTTATTGGAACACAGCCACAGTCATTGGTCTGTGCCTAATTTTGCTCAACAGTGACAGAGGTGAATACAGACAGAGACTGTATGACCTGTAAAGCTTAAAATACATTGTTTTTTTAACAGAAAAATTTCTAATGCCTGGTCTAAATACATACGGTCATACTAGCTCATTTTATCCTTAGAACGTTATGGTTGTGGGTATGTATTATTATTTGTTTTACAGATAAAGAAAGTGATTAAGGACCTAGTGAATCCTGGCACATATATTAAATGACTATGGCAGGCATACCTGACAAAGGGTGTAACTATTGATATACCACATGCTTGATACTGTTTGGTTTGTGTACCAAGTTGAATGACACTTGGCTTCAAAGTTGTGGGGATCCTAGAAAGAAGAAATTAAAATTATTGCAAGGTCAGGCTGGCCTCTGTGATCTATAGGTAGAAATATAGCTGGGGGAAGGGGGGTGCCTGGGTGACTAAGTCAGTTCGGTGTCCGACTTCAGCTCGGGTCATGATCCAGGTTCATGAGTTTGAGCCCTGTGTTGGGCTCTGTGCTGACAGCGCAGAGCCTGGAGTCTGCTTTAGAGTCTGTGTCTCCCTCTCTCTTTGCCCTTCCCCTGCTTGCGCTCTCTCTCTGTCTCTCTCTCTCTCTCTCTCTCTCAAAAATAAACAAACATTAAAAAATTAAAAAAAGAGAAATATAACTTGGCTAGAGTAGCTGCTCATGAGTACTTCTTCCAAAGTGACACTTATTCAGGACATATTTTAAGAAACTATTTTGACACAGTAATTCATAAGACTGAAGATTATTCATCAGATGGAACTATTTACATTGTGATTGAAACATCAGTGGTCAAGTGGAGAGACACAGAAATAGAGTCAAAGGTAGGCTTCTTTTTAAATATCCTAGTTTTCCACAATCAAAGGAAGTCTTTGCTCCTCCACTGTTGGAACCTGCGTATGTGTACCTCAGCCCTCAGGATATCTGCTGGAGATGGTGGAAGTCGGGAGTGAGGCTGGGGAGCAGGGTGGCATTCAGCTTTGCAATTTCCTAGACTCCTAGTCACTGTCAGGGATGTCTTTTCCAGTGATTTATAATGAGCAGCGATGTACAGGGATAGCCCTTGGTGGTTTAATCCACACTTGTGACTGTTGGTCTTTTTTCTTTCTTTTTTCTTTTTTACTGAAAAGTTTGGGTAACTAACTTCCTCAGCATCCTAGATCATGAGGAAGAGATGGGAGAATCAGGAACCGGGTCCCTAGACAGCTTAATTCTTTGTTCCACATGAATTGATGGGGCCATATTGCCTAGGTTTTTCAAGGGTTTTCCACATGGACACTCCTACCCCCACTTTCCTTTGCACCAGGAGACTTTTGCTGTTTGATTCTTCCACATTTTGATGTCCTCCTTCCTGAGGATACTCCATTGTCCTTACCAAAAAGAAGCCCTTGGTAGACTTTCCTTCCACTGAACCTTTTTTGACTCTAAGAAAGGGGGGAGGTGCTATGTCTGATGTCTCCTTGGGGTGATGTCGAGGTGTGAGTAGTGGAGGCTTAGGGTGGAGGAGCAGGAAGGAGAAACTGTGGGACCTTGCAGAGGGATGTGGGGAAAGAGCCAGGGCTTCTATTTCAGGGAGTTACTGTTTTCTCATGAAGAATTTGATATAAGCAAAGCTTGCTATGGTAAGAATTAATTTTGTTCTAAAGATCATACTATCCGGATTACATGAGAAATTTATTTTCCTTCTAATAAAATGGCTTGGGACACAGCCCCTCCCCCCCACCCCGACCTTTTTCTTGTGAAATAAAAATCCCAGTTTCATGACACCAATGGAGCACTTGGCCCACATTTCAGTACAGAATGAATGTCCCAAATCCAGCTCCCTTTTCCTTAACACGTAGGTATGTATGCATGTATGTTTGTATCTATGTATTGTATTTATGCATTTACAGCTGAATTTTTTATGGGACGGGCTATGTGAGATAGTGTCAAGCTGAAAAATTGGTAAAGATAAAATGGGCTATTGGAACGTAAGAAGGGGGAAAGACTGGGGAGATCAGAAATGGTTTTGTTAAAGTAAGTGAATTAGGTTTTAAGGTAATTTGGGTATGCAAAGGAAGGGACCCTTGAGGCTAAGAGATGGAGAATCAAAAGTGTGAGCTTGACAGTGGGCACTTTAAGAGAAGATACTTCTGGTGAAGGCTAAATTTAGGAGTTTAAGAATATCAAGTTAAAGTTCAAACTGGATCTTACACTCCCAGAGAGAACCAGAAGACTTTTGACTAGGGACATATCACTGGCCATAAACTCTGCAAGTACAAGACCATCATGTTTGTCTTCTCTTTTCTGCACTCAGCTAAGTGACCATTGACATGCAGTCAGGGTCCAAGCAATTTCAAATGAATAAATGCACAGAAGCTATATTTCAGGAAGAGTACTCTGGGGACCAGGTATAGGATGAATTGGAGAGGAAAGACAGAAAACAGAGCAAAAATAGGGGTGAGTTTAAAGACAACCACATTAGTTTCCTTTACCAAATATACCATGTGAAATGATCAAATTTTATGTCTCCTTGCTAGTACCACAAGTATAGTTGGAAATAGCTGAACATGAACCAATCATTGCACCAGGAGTTGTAACCAGAAATAGGAAATGTTTCATAAAAATCTGTTTGTTTCACTTTGGCTAGTGGCCATGTCTTACCGTGCCTGGTTTAGGATATTCCATGATGCAGCATGATGAAAAAAACAATCAGGAAAATAGAGTTTGTGTTTGCCTCGTCACAGTCTTTTTCTGATTGGTGTGAGGAATAGCTTATTTAATAAATATTATTTCTTTTCATTCATACCATCTTCAGCCCTGTATCTGAGAATTAAATAATTTTTTAAAATTCACTTTTTTAAATACATGGAAGCCAGGTAAGAGTAAAGGGTTAAATCTGAGTTATCAGAATGGATTTTCTTCAATTCTTAATTCTTTATTCTGCCCGGGTACTTGGCTGATATGTTTAGCTAGAAGGACTCACTTTCAAAATCTCTGTGTTATTGGGTTGAGAAAGAAGGGCTGAAGTCTATCCCCGGTTACGTCAAGTGGTGTCAAATTTGGCTTGCCATTCTTACTTCCTGTTGACTCCAAGAGAGAGGCTGCAGTTGGCGTCTCACAGTGAAAAACACGAAGCTCTGAGACCAGTCTGAATTACTAATCACTACATGTCCTGTTCAGTGTAACCACTTTCCAAGTGATTAAATGAACCGCCAGGTCAGTGACTCAGCTTCCGAGGGGGTAGCCAGCAGTCCAGGCTGATCTGCACATCCTGGTTTTAATTCCCAAGGTTTGATCCAGAACTGCCTCGGAAAGATGATTTCCCTTTGGAACTTGCCTCTCCAGGGACAGAAAGATGGACACAGATGATGAAGCATATAGTCTACTGGAGAAGGGCCATCTCACCATGAGTCCTTTGAGGGAAAGAGTTGCAAGAATGTCATCTTTCATCAGCTGGTGTCACTGTTTGGAACCAGTCACAAGTCATTGGGTGTGGCAGGGCGAAGTTGTCTGAATTTTGAAAGGAGAAAATATATTGAGTAGGAAACATTAACTTTTTTCTTTTTTGGCTTAGCTGTCAGTAGATACAGTATTCCGTGTTTATTTCAGTAACTTCCGAAGGTTCTTGAAGATGTCACCATTTTATAGTATATTTGGTGGGTTTTCTATGTGATTAGCTGAACTTTGCTGCTTTTTCTAAGCTTCATGTTCAGTTACCATAAAAAGCAGCACGTAGTCATTGGTGGAAATAGGGGTGGGAGTGTAAGGGCCACAAGGGAATGCAATTCCAGGAACTCCCAGTCTCATATGCAAATTAGATTAAACTGTTCTGTGGCCAGGGCTCCCAGAGCAAATAATTCCCATTCCCACCTCTTAGCATTGTCTCTTGTGGGAATAAAGAAATCACTTTCAATTTATGTCAGCTACTGTCTTGTTTTAAAAAAAGTACATTATATGCCTATTATATGCCTGTTTGTCCACCTTACTTAAGAAAACTCCTTACCAGGTAACCTTTTTAAATACCTAAAAAAAGAAAAAGATTTTGATATCCTCAGAAGAAACACTGTAAGCACATCAAAGTCTTATTTTGTCAGTAAGAAGTTGAGTCTTTTGAATGGCTGGTGCCACCACATCCTTCAGGCAGTTTTCATACTTGGCATAAAACTTTTAGACATTTCTCATATTCCCTTTGTTTTGATTAGTTAGTGCATGATAACTTGACAACACTTAAATGTGAAAGCTTGAGAAAGGGAGGGTGTCGGGGAGGGAAGAAGCCCTCCAGCCAGCAATTCTTTCTTTAAAATTGTTTTTCACATGAATATTTCTCAAACACATTGACTGAAGGTGAACTTGAAGAATACATCCCAAACCACAGCCTCGATTCTCTGAATGTGACCATTTCAGGGCTCTCTGGAAACAACGTGTGAGGGTGTGCACGTCAGAGAGCAAACATGTAAATCACTTGTTTCCCAGGACACTTCAAGTGCTGCTGCTTTATCCGCACAGATGTGCTGTGGGCCTTGCAGATAGCATCTGTTGGTTCTATTTATGGGGGAAGAAAGCATGTATTTGTGAGCTCAGCATGAGCACAGCTTTCTTTGTGGATATTTTATTTCATTAGAATTAAAAGTTTTTTGTATTTTGTGGGTGCTTGGGTGGCTCAGTCAGTGGAGCATCTGACTCTTGATTTTGGCTTGATCATGATCCCAGGGTGGTAGGATCAAGCACCATGTCAGGCTCCGTGCTGAGCGTGGAGTCTGCCTAGGATTCTCTCTCTCTCTGCTTCTGCCCCTCTCCTCTCCCTCCCCACTCTCTCTCTAAAATTAAATGTTTATTATTATTATTATTATTATTATTATTATTAGTTTTTGCATTTTGGAACTACAGAATTTGAGTAGTTGGCAGTTCCAGGCAGTTCTAATTCCTTTTTGTGTTCATTTCTCATTTGCTCCCCCTGTTAATCCCAAATTTTAACAGAGTTAAAATCAGAACTGGAGAGATGAAGTCACTTGCACAAGAATATATGGCATTTATTACTAGTTTCACTCATCATTATTGGTCGGTCTATCTATCTATTTATCTCAAGGACCTATTATATTCCAGGCCCCTGTTGAACATTCTGGAACCTGGTGGTGAAAAAAAATGCCAGTGTCTGCCTTTGTGTATTTTATAGTTTACTAGGGAAAGACACAACAATATAAATAGTCATACACAAATATACAACTTCATATCTGACAAGCGCTACATGATGCCTTAAGAGCCTAACATAGGCCAATTTGAGTTGGTCATAGAGGTAACAGAAGATTTCCTTGAGGAAACAATGCCTAAGCAGTGATCTGAAGGGCGAATAAAACCCAACAAGACACATCAAGGAGGGAAGAGTCTTTCTGGCAGAGGGAAGGGCATGGGAGAAGACCCTGTGATGGATAGAAGCATGAAACTGAAAGAGTCAGTCTGGTTGGAGTGAAGGGAAAGAAGGAGCAGGACGAAGATGGGCTGATCAGTGAGTTAGAATCAGACTCTGCAGCACCTCGTAGCTCATTTTGAAGTTTTGTTTTTGGGGTAATGAGAAGTCCATATAGTAAACAACGGGAGAGGCAAGAGTGGGTGAAGAAGACCACTAGGGAGTACTGTAATAGTCCTGGCAACAGACAATAGGTGCTTGGTCTAATATACTGAGTGGTGGAAGAGAGGAAAATGGAGTAGATATATTCAAGAGGTTCTCAGAATGTGAAAATGACAGGATATGGGGAGGAAGGGAAGAAGTGGGAACAAAGATGACTCCAGGCTTCTGAATGGGAAAATAACTGAATAGTGGTGCCATTTACAGAGATGGAATGCTAGAAGGTGGGGAAGAGGGGAGGATGGTAAGTTTATTTTAGGAAGTATTGGTGTTAGATGTTAAATTATAGGTGGACTCTTTCTTGGGTCTGACCCTCAAAGGCAAGGTTTGGGCTGGAGAGAAAATATTTGTGAATGAATTGCTTATAGTTTTGATACTAATACGATCTATTCCTCTTCAGTGTCTTTCCAGAATGACATCTCTGTAAGTAGGGATGAGTCCAGTGGTCTTGGACAGCAAGCTAAGTGAACTGTTGAACAACTAACTCTGCATGGTAGGAATTTGAGGGACCTTTAGGAGGCAGTTCAGGTCTCATGTGGATGAATTAGGGAGCTGTATAATTTGCAGGATATCGAAAGGTACCTCTGTATGCAAGTATCTGTATTCTTCCTCTTGACCTGCCAGAGGGCCTAAAATTACTGGCCATTGCGTTGCTCTTTTACTGATTCTCATTTTATTTGGGTGAGAATGATAGTTCTGGTGTGTGAAGGTAAGGTGAAAGTTGTATACTATAGACTTCTCACTCAAAATGAGTCTGCTTTACAAAATCTCTAGACATACAGCCTCATCTTAAACAATGTCTGTGATGGTGAATCCATGATTTGAAAAGGCAGTGCAGATTTTAGTTCTGTTCCATAAATTCTTCCTTTTATTGGATTTTCCCATCCAGGATGATATGAAGCACTTCTGCTTCCTCTTCCACACAGCAGACAATTGACTAGTGTTAATCCATAAAGCATCACTGTTCTCAACTAAGCTGCCACAGAGATGAATGGTTTAGATTCAATTGTGATTGAAATCATTGAAGCCCTTGGGCATATATCACTTCACTTCGAGTTCACAGTGACCCTTTGAGATATGTATTATTATTCCACAAAGAGATGAAGAAACTGAATCTCAGGTTAAATGACTTACCCAGTGACGTGTCGCATGAGTAAAGAGCAGAGCTAGGATTTGAATCCAGGAATTTTGAGTCCCAGTCCCAGTCCAGGCTACCTTGAGGACCTGGGTTAGGGCTCTGAGCTGACTTCTAGAAGGAACACTTCAGTAGGGACCATCGAGTGCTCAGCTGCTAGCAGTGAGGTAGAGCTCACCCACCTGGACCTTTTGGGCCAAATGATGCCTGCCATCTTGTCTTGCTCAGCAGATATTATTAAAAAAAGTAATTACAGATGTTCAGACTGGTGTGAAGAAGGCAGGACGGGAGCGGTCTACTCTTCTACTTTCTTTACTGCACCCTTTAGCCCCTGGATTTCACCTATCTGCATGGCCTGCAGGTAGGCACGGGCTGTAAGGCACTTGTGCTTATAAGGCACTTGTGCTTATAACTTTGTATCCCTTTAAGAACTGGACAGAACTCTTAATTTTCAAGTTTTTTCAGATTTCACTCCCTGTTAGTTAAAAGAAAACTTGAGCATGTATCCCAAATATTTTGTCTGTATATTTTTAGATTCAATACAAATATTCATGTAGATTACTGTATTTTAAAATATATTAAATATAAATTTAACTGACCATGAAATAATAAATGGAAATCCTAATATTTTCTTTTCTCACCTCAATGAATCATCTTCATGGACCATCTCCTTATGCTCCCACTGGAGGGACCACTGAAATGGAGTAGGGGAACAGGGGCAGGAGAGGAGCCTAGTGTGACAGGCCATGACTAGTTGGATGGAGTACAACACCTGGGGATGTATGGACACATGTTAGATATGCTGACGTTGTGCCTTCCTCTTTGTGTTGCCCAGCTTCAGCTCAGTTCTGAGGCACACAGGCTGCTAAGATCTCTCTGGAGTCATAGCGAGTGAAGGGCTCATTGCTTTGGTCTGCATTGTTTGTCCTTGGTTTTAATTGCCACTCGTGTCCTGAGCTATGTGGCAATAGGACTAATAGCTAACATTTGTTGACTGCTTACTATGTGCCACTGTGCTAAGAGATTTATTCACATTACCTCATTATCCTTATTACAACTCTGAAATTTTGCTATCCTTGTTTTACAAATGGGAAAACTGAGGTGTGGAAAGCTGTGACTTACCCACGGGTGTAGGGCTTGTTAGTGACACAGCTGGGATTTGAAACCCAAGTTTGTCCTCCACCAAATCACTCATTCTTGACTTATATTTTCTACTGGTAGGATTAGTGCTTAAGTTACTGATAGTGATCTTGGTGGATTTTACATCACTAGAAGTGACTCAAAGGGTAAGAATCACTGACTGCACGGACCAAAAGGTTGGGTTCACAGGAGGTGTGGATATATGAGAGGAAACAGCCAGGTTTATAGAAATACAAATGTGCCAGTGCAGTTGAAAATGAAACTCTCCAATAAAATCTGGGTTCTTCTTTATTTCTAGATAATTTGGTCTCATTGTCACCCATAGCTCCAGGTGCAAAAATGTGTCGATACTTTTCTCGATGAGACTGTTGGAGGCAGCAGTTGTTACATAAGGCATCTGAGTTCCATTATAGGCTGTACGTGTTTCAACCTGGCATTCCAGTGCTTGAACATGACACAGAGATGTCAGGGGATCCTGGAGTTCTCTTTAGTAACTGCCAGAGTGCTTCAGCCTAGTGGAGTCAGACAGACCTGGGTTTGAATCCTCACTTTGCTATATATTAGCTATGAGAACTCTGGCAAGTTGTCTAAGCTTTTCAGGTCGGTTTCTTCATCTTTAAAGTGGACATAATAATACCTTCTTCAAAGTGGGATTGTTGGGATTAAATCCTCTACCATATGTAGAGTGCTACACACAGTGCTTGGTGCATAGTAGTGCTCAAAATTTGGCATCAGTTATTGTTGTCTGTGACCCTGCTTTCTCTAAAAGGAGGCACTGATTGATTATTTATGGCATAAACCCATGTCCTCTGCTGCATTGGTTATGTCCTATATGTCCTATTTGTAAATGAGGAGGAACCTTTTCCTAAATCCTCTCAGTATCTTGCTTCCACAGAAAAACAAATCTGTTTCCACAAAAGAAGAACAAGAACTGGAGACATTGGAAGTTTATGGGCTAGTGAAGGCGGCTCCAAGAAGAAAAGAATTCTAGTGATCGGCGACACCCTCCTGAGGGGGCCCAGATGCAGGCCAGATGCTGAAAATCTGTAGAGACACGTTAGGCTCAATGAAATGACTGTTATGCCATGACTTTCATCCATGTGGGCATAAAGAATATTGACTGATCTCACTAAGATTATTAAGAGTGACTTCAGGGTTCTGGAAACATGGAGGCTGGGACTCAAGGGGTGGTCTTGACAATCCTCCCAATTGAGCAAAAAGAATATCTGTAGATGACAGCCCGCCCTAGTGATGGATGCCTACTTCACATGCCTTGCCTCGTGCTACCCCCAGATGGGCGCGCGGCAAAAACCACTGGAGATGCTTCAATGGGGAGTGATTTGACATTTCTGCCTAAGCAGAAATCATCTCTAGTGACTTTTGTGTGGTGTTATTAAAGTTATTTTGATGGGATCCTAAATACAGTGGTTATTCCTATAATCACTTTTCTTCAGTCAGCCTGTCTGGTTGGTCTCTTTTCTGGCTGGACTTTCAACACATACCACCTTTTGATAAGCATGTTTTATTCTTCTAAATGTAAAAGGATGGTGAAAATTTCTCTTTTTATGACTGGTACATTAATATAACTCTTTTTAAATAAGGGCCAAATGCGAGAGCTGAACTCTGGACACAGAAAACATGACGTTGATGGTTGCTGCTTTTCTGCCTTCAGTTTCCCCCTTCTGGTTCCTAGTCAGTTCTTTTCCACTGCAGCCAGAGTGACATTTCTACCTTCATCCCTGCTAACTTAATTTTCTATTGCTCCCATAACTAGTTACCATAGACTTGGTGGCTTACACCAACACAAATTTACCAGGTCGCAAGTCTGCCATGGGTCTCAGTGGGCTAAAATCAGGCTGTTTGGCAGGGCTGTGTTCCTTTCTGGAAGCTCTTAGGGAGAAACCTCTCCCTTGGTCTTTGCAGCTTTTGGAGGCTGTCTGTGTTCTGTAGCTCATAATCCTTCTTCATCTTCAAAGGAGCAATGTTGCGTCTCTGTGACTGTGCTTCCACAGTGCCACCTTCCTCTGCCCATAGCTGGGAAAGGGTCTCTGTTTTTAAGGACCCATGTGGTTAGACTGGATCCATGTAGATAATCCAGGATAATCTTTCCACCTCAAGGTCTTTAACTTAATCACATTTGCAGGTCACCACTTTTGTCAGGTAAGGTGACATGTCACATACTACAAGTTCCTGGGATTGGGATGTGATATTTTGGGGTGGCTGTTATTCTGCCTACCACATCTACTGACCTGCTTTTTAAGCCCATCGTTTCTCTACTGCACAGTGGGAACTGCTTCGTAAATGGTTTCTCTTTGCGCACCCTTGTTCTACCATTTTCACCTTTTGTTATTTATTCTCCCCTTCCCTCTGATATAACCACACTGGCATCCTTTTTTTTTCTTTGAACACACCAAGCACACTTCTGCCTAAGGCTTTTGCACTTGCTGTTCTCTCTGCCCGAATTTCTTTTCACTCAGGTATTCTCATGACTGCCTCCCTCAGGACTTTTTGAATGTCACCTCTTCAGGGAGGTCTTTTCCTGAACCATTTATGTGATTGGGCCCCTTTTCCTTGCATTTTCATTTATCCGTCCCTTTGTCTCTCCTTCTTATGACAGAGGACATGTTTGTTTGTGTCTAGTCTCTTTCTCTCTTTCCTTTTTCCCTCTTTATTTCTCCTTCATTTTAAAAGATAGTTTCACTGATTATATAATTCTAGGTTGGCAGTCCCCCCCCCCAATATTTTAAAGACACATCCGCATTGTTTTCTGGGTTGCATTGTTTGTCATGAGAAGTCTTGTTATTTTTGGTTTTCTTCCTTTTTATGTAACTTTATGCATTTATGGTTTTCTCTTTGATAACGGTTTTCAGAGATTCAGTTATCATTTGTGTTGACGCAGTTCTTTTTGCATTTCTTTTGTTTGAGTTTACTCAGGTTCTTCAATCTTTGGGTTTACAGTTTCATCAAATTGAGCTATTATTTCTTCAGATATTTTTGTTGTCTCCTCCTTCTTCCGAGACTTCAATTATGAACATATTAGTTCATTTGATGTTGTCTCACAGCTCACCAATTCTCTGTTTATTCCTTTTTTGCCATGGTATCTTTTCTGTGTTTCATTTTGTAGAGTTCTGTTGCTCTGTCTTGCATCTACTGCTTCTGCTGTGTCTAATCTGTTGGTAATCCTACCCAGGGTTATTTTTCATTTCGACACTATGTTTTCATTCCTACAAGTCTGATTTGTATCTTTTCATACTTTCCACATCATCTCATCTTAAGTAGACTTTTCTCTACTTTTTTTAATCTATGAAGTATATTTACTATGGCTGATTAGTTTCCTTTTACTAATTCTATCATTTGTGTCATTTCTGGGTCTGTTGCTACTGATTGACATTTATCCTCATTATGAGCCATATTTTCCTCTCTTTGCATGTGTGATAATTTTTGATTCATTGTAGATATTGTCAATTTTATATTGTGTAGTTGTTAGGTTTTTTATTTATTTAAATAATTTTGGACTTTTTTTCTAGGACACAGTTACTTATTGGCAGTTTTGTTAAGGGAAATCTATAACAGCTTTTAGTCTAGGGTTAATTTGGTCCTACTCCTGAGGCAATATTCTTCTGAGGACCCTGTTCAGTACCTTGTGTGATGGGAGTTCTTTGTACCCTGTTTGGTGAGGGTAGCAACTCCTCTTCACCCTGTATTTTCCTTGAGGATTGTTTTGCCTGCTTTTTTCCGATGGTTCTTTCTTTGGCCTTTGTAGTTTTCTCACGTGTATGTGCTAATCAGTAGTTACCTAAAGATTCCACAGTAACCCTCTGAATATATCCAGAGCTTTTCCAGTAAAGATTTCTCCTCTCTAGTACTCTGCTCCAAAATTTTATCCACCTTGGGCTCTTTGAATCCAGAACTCTATCTACTCATTTCAGGGAGACTGTTAAGCTCTGTTTGGGTCCTCAATCTCTATGCTGTGGTCGGGAAGTGCTACCCGGGTGTTAAGCACTTGTAGGTATTGATTTCCCTTCTCCCAGACATTACTGTCCTATAATACCAGTTGTCCAAAACTATTGTTTCACATATTTTATTGGAATTTTAATTGTTTAAGGTGAGAGGTTAAATTCAGTTCTTGTTACTCCTTCTTGCCCAGGAATAGAACTTTGTTCACTGATTTTGAGGTCCATTTGTATCAGAACTGTGTTTTCACAAACTCCTGGCTCTGTGCTCTAACTCTGATCCCTACCTCTGGCCCTGCCAAGATCTACTGCTCTCTTCACTATCTTTTTCTTGGTATTTGAATTTATATTTTTCTCCCCAGATTCTAATTTGGCTTACCTTTCTGACCCTTTATTTCCAGTCAGTTCAGTTGAGGGTCCATGTCATTGTTCTAGATCCTGGATCTTCATTCTGATTTCTTTAGTAAGCCTTGAATCCTTTGCTGTGAATGGAATCCGGACAATTATCCATTTTTTAAAAATGCATAATAATTTGATAGTTGGAAATAAAAACTCATTTTGATTTTTATTCTTTGATGACTGATGAGGCTGAATTTTTTTCCAAACTTATACTATTTACATTTCTTTTCCCATGAGTAGACACTGTCCATTTTCAATTTTTGATTGCTTTTCTCTGTCCCAGAGACTCCACATTGAAAACTAGCTCCTACTGTAGTTTGGATAAATTTGTGGGACAATTGGTCATGCCAAAATTCCAATGCTTTCTCTCTCTCTAACAAATGGGGAACTCCTTTCAGATGAAGGAATTTTTTGCATTGAAATCTTCTTGGAGAGGTGTTTGTTTTAGTTTGAAATATTCAATGCTAGGAAAACATATCAATTATTGATTTTTTTCCCATCACTTTTTTCCCCCATCACTTTACCACACAAATTCAAATGCCAGAAACAATTCCCAATCACTGAATTTGAGTCTTTAAATTAATTTTAGTTCCAAAGGTAAATTGGGCACTATGTCTAAATGAAAGAGAGATGAAAGTATATCATGTAATGCATCCAACATTTTAAAGAGTGATTAATGAATGATTTGCTATTAAAATCTTTTGGGGAGAACTGATGAGTGAACTGAGGAGAACTGGGAACTTTACAGACTGTAGTTTTACAATTCAAGCTTGGCCTAAATTTTATCTGAGTGATGTTAGTGGATTTATTGGTGTAGAACAAGTCATTGGATTATCATTACTCAAAGCTGCCCTTGATTATACTACATATGAACACCATCATCATTATAATGACTTTTAAATTTGCTATCATATTAGTCAGTCTCTAACTTTTTTCTTACACAATGATTTGAATTCCTGATAGATTTTGATCGTATCCATAGCCCACAATTTAACAATCTCTTTCATAAACCCTCAAAATTATATCTTCCCCTTTTAATGTCTCCACAAAATGAAATTATCTTCTGAGATAACAGTTGGAGTAACGCAATCTTCCTAGCTTGAATGCTGGCTTCATGTTAATGTCAAGATTCGGCAATTTGCAATTTTCTCCACCATCTAACAGAGTCTGCTTCCCAAGTGATGCCTTGTTGTCACTGATATTTTATAGGTTGGCGCTTTTTTGAGGGGGAGAAAAGGGTTTCAGTACATAACCCACCTTTTTTGCTCTTCCAGTTATAAAGTTGGATCCAGGCATAAGATAGACAAACATCAATGAATTGTGTCAGTGCTATCACTGATAAAACAAGTTGGAGAATGTGACATTTATTTTTTTGGCCAAGGGAATTTGCTGATACTTCAACCCTGAATAGACAGACTTTACATCCACTGCCCCTTCTGTCTCTGACACAGCAGGAAAAATGCAGGTTTTCCCAGATGGAAACCCCTTACATTTGCTCAGGAAGGTACTTAGGAAGAGAAGAGATAGGAAGGATCTCAGAGAAGCATGCTAGTCCTATCTCTGGGCTACTGATTACCATGGGTTACTTAACCTCAGTAGCCTGTTTCCTTATCTAAGAAACAAGGACAATACTACCTGCTCTTTTTACCTGCTGGGTGTAAAAATTCAATAAAGTAATACAAATGAATGTGCTTTATGAAGCACATTCCTAAATGTGTTTCCAGTGGCCAATTATTGCTAAACGACAAAAATTTGCTTAGAGATTATAATAGTAATGTAAGTAATAACAGCCACCCTTTATGTATTCCTTTTCATATCAGGCCACTGTGCTAGGGGCTTTACATGTATTTTCTCCATATTTTCTTAACACATATTCTGTTTAAATTCTTACTCTATTTTCTGTATCAACTCTCCATAAAAATTAGAACTGTATCCAGGTTATTCTTATCCTGAGTTTACAACTTGAGAGAATTGTTTGTTTTCCTCTCAAATACATGTTAAGTTTTTCACTTCAGCTCTTTGCAAAACTTCGCAAGAATCTGTTGTTTTTGCTTCTTGGGAAAGGACATCTTAACGACCCTAGTTATCGTGCACAAGAGAAAAGGGGGACAGAATCTTTAAGTCTTCTCAACACTAGGACATTCTCTGAAAACAAGCGCCAATAAAGGGAGCAAACAGTGCATTCAGGGAGCAAGCAGGCTGGAGGAGAGATGTCCTGTGTGTCGACATATGCTTGGTAAACACAAAGAAAAATTGTTCCCCTCCCATCTAGCTCCTTTGATGTTTCTTTTTGCTCTTCCTGCATCCCCACCCACAGTGGTCCCGGTTCTAGTATATGTGCTGCCCAAGTGAGCACATAGTCCTGGTTCTAGGAAACCGGAGGCAGGGGAAGCACTGAGCCTGGCACCATACCCAGCTTCCGGCTGCTCTTCCTGTGTGTCTTCTCCGCTTGCTTCTGCTCCTGCCCTGATCTCTTTTCAGACTGGGGCCCCAGGTTACACTGCACAGAAGGGCAGGACGACCTCTTCCTTCTTCTCCACTGTGCTTGGGGGAATTAAATACAGTAGATGCGCTCCGTTTTGGCTTTGCCTCATTAAGAGGTCTCTATGGATTAATTCCTAAGAGATCGAATCTCGTTACTTTACTGTGGCAAAGTGAAATTAGTGTGAAGTAACAAGGAGCCAGATTAATGTGACCCCAGGAAATAATCCATAAAAAACTTATGAGGCCTTTAGCAGGCTGTAAATTGGATTTCAGACAGGGTGAGGGGAGGGGAAGAATCATGTTAAAAACAATCAGTTGGTAATGAATAGAGCTAATATTTTAGCACTTCGAAATAGAAGAAAACACCAAAGTAAATAACTCTGAGAACCCAATGGCAATATTTTCTAACATGTGTAAATAATTGAAGTTGTGATTATAATCCTAACTGAATTTTTCTTGCTTTATGGCTGCTGGGAAGTGTATTGTTCATTAAGCATCATAGAACTCTAAATCAAAAGAACAACGGAGAAGAGGAAGGCAGAAGAAAAAGATGGAAAAGAAAAATGTCTTGTCTGGGGTGATCAGTTGTCCAGTTCAGTGTGTAGGCAGGAGAGAAAACAAACAACTCATTAAGTCCATTTCTGTGATAAGGAAGCTGAAAGAGGGGGTGGAATGGTTTGGAAGCTGATAGGATACTGATTTCTTTTTTTTTTTTTTTTTTTTTTTTTTTAGCAGTGGCAGGAAGGGAGAAGTGACAAGTGCTTGGCATTTGTAACAGCAATCCTGTGTCATCATATGGTTAAGAAAGGATGCCATGGATATTTCACAGAAATGGAAAAGCATTGTAAAAATCCTAAAATTCACGTGGAGTCACAAAAGATTCCAAATTGCTGAAGCAATCTTTAGCAAGAAGATCAAAGCTGGAGGTGTCACAATTCCTGCTTTCAAACCATATTACAAAGCTATAGTAATCAAAACAGTATGGTATTAACATAAAAACAGACATATCAATGGAACAGAATAGAGAACCCAGAAATAAACCCACATAAGACTATCAACTAATTTTCAACGAGGGCAGCAAGAATACACAAGGAGGAAAGGACAGTCTCTTCAATTAATGATGTTGGGAAGATGGAATTATCCATATGCAAAATAATAAAATGGGACTCTTGTCTCACATTGAACAAAAATCAACTGAAAATGGATTAAAGACTTGAAGGCGAGACCTGAAACTGTAAAACTTTAGGGAAAAAGCTCCTTGACATTGGTCTTGGAAATAATTTTTCAGGTATGACACTAAAAGCATAGGCAACAAAAGTAAAAATGAACAAGTGGGATTACATCAGACAAAAGCAAAGGAAACAATACAATGGGAATTTAACCTACAGAATGGGATGAAACATTTGCAAACCATATATCTGATAAGGGGTTAATATCCAAAATATATGAGGGACTCCTACAACTCACCTGTCAAAGGACCTGAATAAACATTTCTCCAAAGAAGACCTACAAATGGCTAACAGGTATTTGAAAAGGTGCTCAACATCACGAGTCAACAAGGAAGCATCAATAAAAACCACAGTGAGCTATCATCTCATACCTGTTAAGATGGCTATTATTAAAAAAATAACAGATAACAAAATGCTGGCGAGGTTGTAGAGAAAAGGGAACTTTGGTACACTGTGGATGGGACTCACAAAGGCGAAGGATAAAGTACTTGCCCTGTAGGCTCCCTGGAACCTGAATGAACTGCAGACAGGAGCGGTCAGTGCCACCAGTTAATCCAACAAGAGTCTGGGGCAGGAGATGGGAGGTAGGTTTCCAGTGTCTAAAGGGAATTAAAATCTCAGGCCTATGTGCTCAGCTTTACCTGTCTAGACAGTTATTTTTCATGTTAAATGAGAATTTATACCTTCCCTAGGTTATTCATTTAGTGCAATTTTAATATAATCCTAATTTTTGGTGAAACTTAAGAAAATGTCTCTGAAATTACCTGGAATAATAAACAGGTAAGTATAGCTAATGTGATTTTGAAAAACAAGGGTGATGAGGATATTTATTCTGAAAGTTAATAAAACATTATAAAAATGTAATAAGTAAAGCAATCTGGTATTTGGACAGGTAGATAGAAAAATAGATTGTAATGTAGTATTCAAATCCAAACTATAGAATATATGAAAACTTAATATGTGGTAAAGCAGATAACCATAATGAGAGGGAGAGAAGTTACTTAATTATTTTATTGTTTGGGGAAAGTTGATTAATCATTTAGAAAAAAAAGTTGAGATTCTCATCGCTTAGGTAGCAACATTTCTAGAAAGCGTGTGTGTGTGTGTACATATACATGTTCTGGATTGACTTGTGTTCTCCAAAAAGATGAAAGTTTGGTTCAACAGCTCTGGGAAACTAACACTGTATATATTTACCTGCATATATGCATGTATATAATTATAATATTTTCGACAGTTGATCTGGACACTGAAGTGCTAAAACTAGCTAATATAATTTGACAAGGAAGCTTGTGTGGCACCTTGCCTTTACAGGTTTTAAAACATTTTATAAAGCAATGATAATTAAAGCAAAGAGACCAATAGGTCATTAGAATGGAATGGGGAATTTAATATATAAAATATATGGGAGGCAACTAAGGATATGGGCGAGCAACTCAGTTCTTCCCAATGTGGATCTGCTTAGGCTTCCTTAGAATGTGGTGTCTGGGTTCTAAGAATGAGCATACTGAGAACACAAGGTGGATGTGTATGACATTTGTATGACCTAGTCTCAGAAGTCATACAGTGTCATTTCTGATATACTCTATTGGTCAAGGTGGTCACAAGGACCTGCCTGGGCTCAAGGGGATGGGGCATAGACTTCACCTGTTGATGGGAGAATGGCAAAGTTCTAAGAAAGCATGTGGAATTGGAGATTGGAAAGCATACTGTTATTGCCATAGGAAAATAGTCTGCCACAATTTGGACATGGGAAGTCCTTGCCTTCTCCATATATAAACTGTGTTGGGTATATAATTGGCTTTGCTTCCTGGGTTTCTTGGATTTGTTCTCATATTTGCACGTTTCTGACCTCTCGCTTTGGCCTCACTTTTACTATCATTTATTGGGGCAAAATTGCTGGACACTGGTGATAATTTTATTTTGTGGGACCTTTTGGGAAAAAATCTGAACTTGATTTCCATCAGGGTTAAAGTGATTGTAGAATTGTCCTAAACATAGCAACACAATGATTCAAATGTAAGACACAGAAAATACTGGGTTTTTGATAGTTTTAGATGATACAAATTTGGGGAATTGTCAAAGGAATTGTGAGCATGCCACATAGCCACACATGCAGGCTTCTAGATGTTTCCAGTTATGGAATGGCCACAAGAATTTTGAGTTCTCTCCACATTGTTTTGGGGGTTCAAGGCAGGCCCTACCCTACAAAACCTAATTCATAGGCCATGTTAAATCTGTGGACTAGATATACTGTATTGACAATGCTATGACTTCAGCTTTGAGAAATTCCTTTTGTTCCTTGTACCAGGACTCCCTTTTTGTCTCCCCCACCCCAGTCCCTACATTCAGCCAACTATAGCCTCGATGGGGGTTGTCAGATAATGTCAAAGAATAAAAGATAAGTTTGTTTTATAGATTCTGAAGAAACTCTACTGACTTAAAACTCAACCCTGTATCATGGGAATCAGCTAGACCACATAGTGTCTCAAGTTAAGATCAAAGGAGCAAACTTGGACAAAACTTTATGTAAAGTAAAAATTTTCACTGCTTCCACATCACCATAGAAACCACATCCTGTAACAAGTAGCTGCTGTTATCAGAAATGAACTTGGAAAAGTAACCTTTACCCCAAAATGGAGTTCTGATGTTTCATACAAGTGATATCATAGCCCATGATACCCATGGGCTAATTAGCACTTGAAAGCAGTCATTTGGATGAAGGTCAGCAAGTTATTGATATCAGAGATACTGCTCTGTACTCTTTATGTCTTAATACCGGTAAATAATGTCAACCCAGTCAATGTGGAGATGGTATAGAATTTCAGCTTTATTTTATCTATGCTCTAATCAAAAATAAATGAAAGTAAAGGAACTATAGTATTTTAGAGAATGAGAGAACCATTATCCAAAAGGGGAAATGTGTGTGTGTGTGGCAAGGTGGATGCTAGCATATTCTCAGGCCTAACACAGTGCCTGCACATACAAATGATCATCATAAATTTGTTGAATAACAAAATGAAGGAAAGAATTGGGATTGTATCAGTAAAAGAAGATAGAAAAAGTATGTGGAATGATGGATGCCTTAGAATTGAGCCATTGCTACATTGAGCATTAAGATGTTCATTATCGTGTTGTATTTTTCACTAGGGCTATGGTTTTTCTTTTGAGGGAAGGGCCAGTTTGAAATCCTTAGCTTGCATTCATTGTATTGAACAGATCTCAATGAGCTCTGTAAAGACTATAAATTTTGATGTGGCTTAACTTCAAGTAATTATTTTTTTGGTTTCATAGCATCTGGACAACATTTTAGATTTTGTTCTTTTTGCATCTGATGCTTCAATGGCTGATTTCAGGTGGGGTTAGCAAACAAATTTTGGAAACAAGTGCAGGAAGTTATTGAGATTGTATTTTGACTCACTTCTAAACAGAGGGTGGGGAAATGCAATTGCAAGAATAATAAAAGTGATGAAAAAAGTCCTTGTGTAGTGCTTTCCCAAGGCATTTGGTACAACTTTGAAGATATTAATTAATGCTTGTTAAAGTCCTATGGGGTAGGAAGGGGGCAAGGATTATTAACTTGTTTTATAGGGGAAATGAAGCAAGAGAGCTTTAATAAACTCTGTCGTATCAAGCAGCAATTATGGAAAAGAAAAAGGGTCAAGCCTCAAACTCCTTTTTCTCAGGGCCTTGCTCACCAAAGCACAAGTGTGATTGCTCTTGCATTGCGGCCTTGAGTGAATTTCAGCAAGCCTCATTCGTATCTCTCTTACCTTCACAAATTGTTCCTCAGATCAGGTGTTCTGAGTCCTTATTTACACTGTTCAAACCTCAGCCCTTTACTTCCCTCCTTCTCAGCAGATGAAATTACCTCCTATTCACAGAGATCCTTGAAGCCATATACGGTGAACTCTCAACTTCCCTTCTCTCTGACTCAAAATTTATTTTTATCTTCATCCATTTTCTGCTCATTCCTCTTCCTTGTTTCAGAGTCTCATAGCCTTGAAAAGTGGAGTCTGTCTATCCCTCTTCTGAATTCCACGCATGATAGCCTTCTGGCGGGGGTGAGGGACTTTCTGCCACCTGCCACTCGCTCCCCCATATCTTAATCTTTCCTTAGTTCTTTCCTGTCAAGCTAAAACCAGGCTCAAAACTCTCCTTCCCTAAAAAGACTTTTCCTTGGCCCCACTTTTGTTTCATGAAACTTCCCTATCTCTCTCTTTTCCTGTGATTGCTAAATTTATGAAAAGAGTGGTCTGTGTCTGTTCTTACAGGCTCTTAGTAAAGATCATTTGGACTGCTCTTGTTTTCCTGAGAGGCAGCAGAAGCGTTGGAACCAGACTGCCTGGGTTCAGTTCCAATGAGAGCAAGACTGGCCTTATCACTACTCTGCTGTTCTCTGGAAAAAAAGTGATTACTGCTTTAATACTGTCCTTTCAAGCACTGATTTACCATGCTGCAGTTTACATCAGCTCTGCTGGGGGAGACATCTCATTTGCTTTTATTTTTCAAATTGGACCTCATGTCTGACATAAAGCCTTGTCTTTCCTATGAAATTCAGTTGAGCTTGTATACTGTTAAGTAGAATAACTTCCAGTTTTGAAATTTAGATTTTTCTTCTAATAAAGTGAAGAGAACAAGAAGAACAACCACCACAAACTGAAAAATCTACTTACACATAATGGCTGGCTACCATTCACAGCTCTTCAGCTTTTTCTATTAAAAATCTCTGTACACACAGAACCAAATGATCACTCAGGTCTGTGGGGAAGTGATTTTTGTTCGACTTTAAGATAAGGATAAAGCAGTATTGCTTCACCAGTTACCTGAAAGGCTTACGAGCAGTTTTTTTATACTTGGTTTAAAGTCGCTGATTTGATAGATAGGAGAGGTCTAAATATATCATGGAGATTGTTCTAGAATAAGGAATGTGCTCTGATTGAGGGGAGAGAGAAGTAAAAACAAAGGGCTAATAACAGTTCGTGGTAATAGTTCTTTGGGTAAATAAAGCACCATTATGTTAACATGAAATTTCATGACAGTTATAACAAGAGACTGCTGACCTAAAGATACAGAGAAACCCAAGAGAGCCTCAGCTGCTTCCTCTAGCTGGTGACTACCAGATAGACATTCATTCATTCAACAAACGTTTCTGGAATACTTTCTGAACGAGACACTTGGAAGCAGGAGTGAATAATACAGCTGTTGTTCTGAAGGAGAGCACCGTCTAGAGCATGAGACAGATAAACAAAAAGAGCGTGTGTGATAAATGCAGTGGTTCAGGTTTCCCTGAAGGTGTGATGAAATGGTATAGACTCAAGGAGTCAGGCAAGCATCCCAGTGAGGTGCTGACCGAGCAGCTCTCGGGAGGACTCAGTCCAGCGTGGAGGGGTAGGAGTGGAAAGGCATTCAGGGAGAGATAGAGTCGGGAAGTTTGGGGAGCTAAGAAGAGTGGGGGGTGCAAAATAGGGTGGGAAAAGTAGGTCAAGTCTAGATCAAAAATTAAATGATGTTGAAATAATACCCGTGGCAATAAAATCGGGGGTGAAAAAATACAGATAAAGAACCAAGCACTACAAATAAAATGCTCTGGCTAGGAATGAGAAATGTAAACCATGACTTAAAATCCCCTCGGAAGAGGACTGTAAACCAAACTGTGTGTGGGTCTGAGTGACCTTGACCAAGCTCAGTAATTCCAAGTGCCCAAAACTCTTTACGCGGTCTCTAAGACTCCAGATCTCAGTCCTGATCTCAAACATGCCATGTTCTTATATTTCAAGGGAAACCCACTTTTCACCTGTGTTTATTTTTATCTTTGTGCTTGGTGCCCTGCTGCAGGGCAGTGAGGACTAGAGGTGCCTACTGAAGTGTAAGTTTGGTTTGCTCTCTAGACATTCCTTCTAGTCACAAGGATAGATGTGTAATGCCCTAGGCTGTGTTTGCTTTGTAGATAGAAGTCTGGAGTGGCTGTATTTCTACCTTTCCCCTCAAAATTTTCCTACAGATGTTATAGCTAGTGGAAGTGATGCTTGATGCTTTCATGATCTCACGTAGCTCAATTTTGTAAATGAGTTTTCATAAGTTTTATATGGAAATAGGCAGTTTTTATAAAGAAAACTACTGCTTTCCCAATTTTACAGGTATAGAGTAACTTCTCATACAATTCTGGACAAATAACTTTAATCATGGCAGTGAAAATGAAAAGAAAAATAGAGATATTGAGATGGTTGGTTTTTTATTTTTTTTCTGTGGTGTATTTGCTCTGTTGAAAGATAGACTTAAGAGCAAAACTGAGGGGAGTAAGTATTTATTCGGCTCTTGTTACGTTGAATTTGTTTTCACATAGGTTACTTTATATATGTTACATATCTAGTGAGGCAGGAAGTGTTACTATCTCCATTTTCTAGAGGAAGAATAAAAAAGATTAAATAGTTGATAGAATAGCAGAGAATTAGTAAAAGAGTTGTGAGTCTAGGTCTTACCTATCCAATGCTAAAGATTCAACTTTTCCTACTGCATCAAGTTGTAAAAGTTTGGGGGCTACTTAGGCTCACAGGACCCTATCCTTCCTCTTTGTCAATAAAAAAGTTACACTTTTCATTGAAGTAAAATATACAACAGAAAAATGCACAGGTACTTTAGGGGTATAGTTCGATGGGGGTTTCACAGACTGGACACATCCATGAACTAGCTCCCAGATCAAGACACAAAGGATCATCAGCATCCCCAAGTGTTCCTCATATTCCTGTCCAGTCACAGACTCCCACCTCCTGAGTAACCACTGTCCTGACTTCTGTCATACACTAATTTTGCCTCTTTCTGTATTTATTACACCTAGACTCATGTCATCTGTTTCTGCCTTCTTTCACTCAATATTATGTTCATGAGATTCATTTATAATACTGCAAGTCATTGAGAAATTTCATTCTTACTGACATGTAGTGTTCCAGTATATGAATAAACCACAATTATCCATTCTTTAGTAGCTAGGAAGTTGAATAGGTGTTTTTGGTAGACAGAATAATGGTTGCCAAGATGTCCACATCCTAATCCTTATGAATATGTTACCTTACATGGTAACCTGACATGGCAAGAGGTATTATCCAGGTAGGTCCAATGTAATTGAAAGACTCCTTATAGGAGAGAGGCAGGACAGTCAAAGTCAGAGAGGAGATGTTATGATGGAAACAAAGGTTGGAGGGATGCATTTTGAAGATACAATGTAAGGATGGCAGGTGGCCTCTAGGAGCTGGCAAAGGCAAAGGGACAGATTCACACTTAGCTCCTCCAGAGGGAATGTAGCTATGCTGACATCTTGATTTTAGCCCTAGGACACATGTGGAATCCTGACCTTCAGGATGGTAAGATAGCGTGTTGGGGTGTAACCCATGAGGTTTGTGGTAATTTGTTACAGCAGCAATAGTAAACTAATACAGGGCTATTATGGGTAGAGCCACTAGGAGCATTCTAGTACCTGTATTTCGGTGAACATACAAACATATTGCTTTAGAATATATATCCCTGGGGAGGAGATTGCTGAATCACAGGATATGCATGTGTCAGCTTTAGTTGATAATATCAAATATGTCTCCAAAGTGGTTATACTTATGTATACTCTGCACTAGAGTGATGAGAGTTTTGGTTACTTTACATCTTTGTTGACATTTGAAGTTTGCTTTCCTCATTTTAGAAATTCTGGGGGTGTGTAGTGGTATCTCTTTGTGGTTTTAATTTGCTTTTCCCTGATGAGTAATGAGGTTGAATGCTCCTTCCTGTATTTATTCACCATTTGAATTTCTTGTGAAGGGTTTGTTCAAGTCTTCTGCCCATTTTTTCCCCTCCCAATTGGGTTATCTGTCAGTCTTGATTATTTTGACTATAGAATTCCATTCAGCTCTGCTTTCCAGAAACTGTACTAGTGCTTCAAAATGAGTTTTCTCTCTTCTTTCCCATTTTTCTAACTCTCGTTCTTCAATTTCCCCCAAAGAAATACACCATAAGCTGATTCGGACCTAGTCATGACTTACTATTGGAAGTTTGTGATTATGTCCTTTAGAGCTTTGCAATTATTTTTTAAAAGAGGATATCTGGTCTAATTTCTTGACAGCACCGGCATCTTCGCAACCTCTCCTTATCTAGGTCTGTAAGGTAAGGCCTGGCCACTCCACATTTAGACACCTCGGGGCTTTCCACCAAAAAGCAAAGTCTACTTACCACACAGCTACTCTTCCCTGTAGCCAAATCTGATGGTTAACATGTAGTTGGAAAGCTCAGTGGCTTATGGAGTTCGGGCTTGGTGGGAGACACCAACATAACTGTAGTTCTTTAGTTTCTTCCTGATATTGGTGACTTGTGACCTCTCTCTTTTTCTTTGTCAGTCTTGGTAGAGATGTACCAATCTTATTGATCTTTTAAATGGCCAGTTCTTAGTTTCATTTATTTTCTCAATTGGCTTTCTGTTTTCAGTTCCATTGATATGCTGTTACTTTCATTAATTCCCTTATTCTTTGCTTTCAATTGTTTTAAAGTGGAAGCTTGGATTTTTTACTTATGATCTTTATTCTTTTGTAACATAAGATTTTAATGCTACACATTTCTAAGCACTGCTTTAGCTACATCACACAAATTATGATATGTTGTATTTGCATTTTTGCTCAGTTCAAAATATTTCCTAATATTTTTCTACTTTTCCTTTAGTCTCCTTTTTTGACCTATGGGTTGCTTAGAAATTTAGTTTTTATTTCCAAGTGTATGGTGACTTTCTTGTAGTTCTATAATTAATATCTAGTTTCATTCAGTTATGATCTGAGGACATACTTTGTATGGCTCCAATTCATTTAAGTTTGTTAAGGTTTGTTTTTGGCCCAGAGTGTTTTCTATCTTGGTAAATGTTCCATGTGAACTTGGAAAAAATGTCTGTTTTTTCAAGATGTTTTTGGATAGATTATCTGCTGTTTTTAGGTGGAGCTCTGTATACAACTAGATCTACTTGATTAATGGTGTAATTCAGTTGATATCCGTGCTGATTTTCTTCCTTCTAGTTTTGCTTACTACAGAGAGAGCAGTGTTTAAGTCTCCAGGTATACCTGGGACTTGTCTATTTCTCCTTTGAGTTCTGTCAGTTTTTGCTTCATGTATTTTGAAGTTTTGTTGTTATATGCATACACATTTAGAATTGTTACATCTTTTTGGTGAATTAACACTTTTATCATTATGTAATGTCTCTTCAATTGCATAGTTTAATTTAATTTTTTAATTGGTGTATGTAATCTGAGAAAAATATGTCTAGGGCATTATGGATTTTTGAATGTAGACTTAGTCCTGATTATATCATGCCTATTTATTTATTTATTTATTTTTGTAGAAATGTTTATTTATTTATTTTTGAGAGAGAGAGAGTGACAGAGCACATAAGCAGGAGAGGAGCAGAGAGAGAGAGAGAGAGAGGGAAACAGAGAGAGAGAGAGAGAGAGAGAGAGAGAGAGAGAGAGTCTGAAACAGGCTCCAGGCTCTAAGCTGTCAGCTCAGAGCCCGACATCGGGGTTGAATCCATGAACTGTGAAATCATGACTTGAGCTGAAGTCGAACACTTAAGCTATTGAGCCACCCAGGCACCCTTATTTATTATTTTTTAATTAAAAAAAAATTTTAGGGGCACCTGGGTGGCTCAGTTGGTTGGGTGTCCGACTTCAGCTCAGGTCATGATCTCACAGCTTGTGAGTTCAAGCCCTGCATTGGGCTCTGTGCTGACAGCTCAGAGCCGGAGCCTTCTTTGGATTCTGTGTGTGTGTGTCTCTCTCTCTACCCTCCTCTGCTCATGCTTTGTCTCTCCCTGTCTCGAAAGTAAATAGACATAAAAAAAATTAAAACAATTTTTTTTATTTTATTTTGGGAGAGCATGAGCTGGGGAGGGACCAGGAGGGAGGGAGAGAAAGAATCCCAAGCAGGCTCTGAGCTGACAGTAATATAACACTCAACCCCATGAACTGTGAGATCATGACTTGAGCCAAAATCAAGAGTTGAATACTTAACCAACTGAGCCACCCAACTGCCCCTGTGTTCTTTCTGCAAAGCTGCTTTGTAAAGGTCTGGACTCTGAATGTTAGTTGAACCAATATCACCTGTTTGGCTATATCTTAAACAGAAAAGTTAGAAGAGCTGGTCACTGTTTTAGTCGAGTGAAGTCACAGACATTTGCTGGGGCCTGTGAGTAGCTACATTTTCTCTAAAACTCTGTGGTGGGAATTGTCTGTTTTTAAAAGACTTAATTTTAGTTAATGGATTCCAAGTGAATGAAGTTAGCTTCCAGGATCCTTGTCCAAGGGCTTCATCTGCTTTGGTTGTCCTTCAACCCTGCTGGTGAGAAGACTGGTACAGTTTCTGGAAGAGAGAGGATATCTACCTGTGACACAGAAGGCCAAAAAAGATGAGCGGAGAGAAAAAGGATATTGTGGGAGTGAGGGAAACCACAGCCTAAGAAAGGCTCTTTCCTTTCCCTAGCAGCTTTAAGTTTTGGTCACTCAGTTCTACTGCACTTCTGCTAGGCCGATGATCTGATGGAATGTGGCAAATACAAGTTTCTAGCCTGTTCTCCCTAACCCATGGCTCAGCAATGGAAACCACACTGGCACCGACTGGTGCCAGTCGTCCCTGAAACAACCACTCCTTATTCCTAGTCTGCACTGAAGCAGGATATGACCATCCTGGAGCGCAACATGGAGATGCAGCAAGAGGTTAAGAAGATAGGAGAAGGGAGAGAAGTCCCTGAAAACATTTCTCTTGCTTCTTCTTCTATTTGTCAAGTTAATTATGCTTCACCTAAAATAATAGATGGTCACCAAATTGAATACCACCCCAAAACTCATTCTCAGCATTAAACTACCATGGTTTAACTGCTGAAATGGTGAGCTTTAGTTTATAGCATCAGCATAGCCCTTGAATGAATTATGGACTTGTATTCACTCCAGAACAATCTATTACCCTCCCACATAACAGAAAATGCCATTTATTGCAATTTGTACAAACTATAAATCAAGACATTATTACTTAGAGGCATGTGAGCTGTGGCCATACTGCATACTCCTGCATCTGTAATGGTGTGTGTGTTGGGGGTGGGGGAGGAGTAGATATAGATTAAAAAATTCCCAGGGGATTTAAATGGTAGCTGCTATATCTCCTTATGTTGTGAAGTGGCATCTCTGTTCAAGTGTTCCTTCAGTTGTGAAACAGGTATTGACCAGTCTCAAATAATCAGCCTTTGAATGTGGTTTTAAATTGGAGGAATTGATTGTGCACACTCTAGAAGGTTGTAGAATCCTCTTTCAGAGATTCCAACCCTGGCTGTACACTGGAACCATCCGGGAGGTAGGGCAGACTTTTGGAAAACACCGCTGCCTACACGAAAATCCCAAAGGTTACAATAAAAATTTTGGAGTGGCACCCTGATGCCAGAATTTTTAGAAATCCATCCAGATAATTTTAATGTGTAGCCAAAGTTAATAACTTCTGCTCTACAGAATAGGGAGAGGAAGAAACAGAAAATGTAAAGGGAGGGTAGTTATTGGCTGTAATTTTCTCAAATCAAAATGGAAATGCATCTTCGGGATTTCAGATAGAAGCAAATCCATGGGATGCTGCTTACAGTATTTCTGTGAACACTCTGAGTCGAAAAAAAGATAAAATTAAGTGTGTCTGAGAAGAAGTAAGTGCTTAATAAATCCTTATTTCCTTCCTTTAAAATGCAGATACCTAACAGAGACCTACGTGTGAAAATAAGCACCTACCAGTCTTGCATAAAGCTTTGTTGCCTTGCTTTGGTCTTTCATGCAGTGCTTCTCGAACCTTTTTATATAATGGTACACTGAGAAAATGATGTTTGATTTGCACACTGGAGTAAATACCAGAGGCTGCAGCCCAGATACCCCGAGTTCTGAGGTGTTGACATCTAGTGGGAAAAGGCTGTGACTTTTTGTCCCCGGAAGACTGCAGAGTTTGCAAGAGTTGCTGGATATTTCTTTTTTTTTAATTTTTATTTTTTAAATTTACATCCAAGTTAGTTAGCATATAGTGCAACAATGATTTCAGGAGTAGATTCCTTAGTGCCCCTTACCCATTTAGCCCATCCCCCCTCTCCACAACCCCTCCAGTAACCCTCTGTTTGTTCTCCATATTTAAGAGTCTCTTATGTTTTGTCCCCCTCCCTGTTTTTATATTATTTTTGTTTCCCTTCCCTTATGTTCATCTGTTTTGTCTCTTAAAGTCCTCATATGAGTGAAGTCATATGATATTTGTCTTTGACTAATTTCACTTAGCATAATACCCTCCAGTTCCATCCATGTAGTTGCAAATGGAAAGATTTTATTCTTTTTGCTTGTCGAGTAATACTCCATTGTATATATACACCACATCTTCTTTATCTCTTCATCCATTGATGGACATTTGGGCTCTTTCCATACTTTGGCTATTGTTGAAAGTGCTGCTATAAACATTGGGGTGCTTATGTCCCTTTCAAACGGCACACCTGTATCCTTTGGATAAATACCTAGTAGTGCAATTGCTGGGTCCTAGGGTAGTTCTATTTTTAGTTTTTTGAGGAACCTACATATTGTTTTCCAGAGTGGCTGCACCAGCTTGCATTCCCACCAACAATGCAAAAGAGATCCTCTTTCTCCTCATCCTCACCAACATCTGTTGTTGCCTGAGTTGTTATTGTTAGCCATTCTGACAGGTGTGAGGTGGTATCTCATTGTGGTTTTGATTTGTATTTCCCTGATGATGAGTGATGTTGAGCATTTTTTCATATGTTGGTTGGCCATCTGGATGTCTTCTTTGGAGAAGTGGCTATTCATGTCTTTTGCCCATTTCTTCACTGGATTATTTGTTTTTTTGGGTGTAGAGTTTGATTAGTTCTTTATAGATTTTGGATACTAACCCTTTATCTGATATGTCATTTGCAAATATCTTCTCCCATTCCGTCGGTTGCCCTTTAGTTTTGCTGATTGTTTCCTTTGCTGTGCAGAAGCTTTTTATTTTGATGAGGTCCCAGTAGTTCATTTTTGCTTTTGTTTCCCTTGCCTCTGGAGATGTGTTGAGTAAGAAGTTGCTGTGGCCAAGATCAAAGACGTTTTTGCCTGCTTTCTCCTCGAGGATTTTGATGGCTTCCTGTCTTAAATTGAGGTCTTTCATCCATTTTGAGTTTATTTTTGTGTATGGTGTAAGAAAGTGGTCCAGGCTCATTCTTCTGCATGTCGCTGTCCAGTTTTCCCAGCACCACTTGCTGAAGAGACTGTCTTTATTCCATTGGGTATTCTTTCCTGCTTTGTCAAAGATTAGTTGGCCATATGTTTGTGGGTCCATTTCTGGGTTCTCTATTCTGTGCCATTGATCTGAGTTCTGCCATTGTCTGTTCTTGTGCCAGTACCATATTGTCTTGATGATTATAACTTTGTAATATGTCTTGAAGTCCAGGATTGTGATGCCTCCTGCTTTGGTTTTTCTTTTTCAAGATTGCTTTGGCTATTTAGGGTCTTTCCTGGTTCCATACAAATTTTAGGATTGTTTGTTCTAGTTCTGTGAAGAATGCTGGTGTTATTTTGATAGGGATTGCATTGAATATGTAGATTGCTTTGGATAGTATTGACATTTTAACAATATGCATTCAGGAGCAGGGAATCTTTTTCCATTTTTTTTGTGTCTTCTTCAATTTCTTTCATAAGCTTTTTATAGTTTTCAGTGTATAGATTTTTCATCTCTTTGGTTAGATTTATTCCTAGGTATTTTATGGGTTTTGGTGTAATTATAAATGGGATCAATTCCTTGATTTCTCTTTCTGTTGCTTCATTGTTGGTGAATAGGAATGCAACCGATTTCTGTGCATTGATTTTATATCCTGCAACTTTGCTGAATTTATGAATCAGTTCTAGCGGTTTTTTGGTGGAATCTTTTGGGTTTTCCGTATAGAGTATCATGTCATCTGTGAAGAGTGAAAGTTTGACCTCCTCCTGGCCGATTTGGATGCCTTTTATTTTTTTGTGTTGTCTGATTGCAGAAGCTAAGACTTCCAATACTATGGTGAATAACAGAGGCAAGAGTGTTCCTGACCTTAGGAGGAAAGCTCTCAGTTTTTCCCCATTGAGGATCTTAGTGTTGGGTCATTCATATATGGCTTTTATGATTTCCAGGTATGATCCTTCTATCCCTACTTTCCTGAGGGTTTTTATCAAGAAAGGATGCTGTATTTTGTCAAATGTGTTCTCTGCATCTATTGAGAGGATCATAGAGTTCTTGTCCTTTCTTTTACTGATGTGATGAATCATGTTAATTGTGAGTTGCTGGATATTTCTTGACTAAAGTGTACCCTTTGAGGCTATTTTCATTTTACCTACAGCATCAACAAGGCACTGGAAGTTGGTGAGATGGCTGCCAACATCATAAGGTAATAATAAGAGCTACAATTTGTCGAATGAATCCATGAGCATCTCCTATGCTAAAGTGATTCTGATACCTCAGCTCATTCAGTTCTTCTGACCACCTAGTAAGGTAGGCAAATTTATTCCCATTTCCCATTTTCCCGATGAGGAACTTAAGATCCAAGGGGTAAGTGATTTGCTACCCCCACTTCTCCTGACCATCATTCTGTGACACTTTAACTACATCATCTCCATTCCATTCGCTCTCCATATCTAATTATTCCTTCCTGGATTTGACTGTGGCAGGGCCTTTTAAGGAGTATTCTACCCCAGAGTTTGGCTACGTGGAACCCTCCTCCTTTTCATTTGTGATTTAAAACCTGCCTCTATGATGACCTTCCCTGACCACCATATTGGTCTCCTCTGCCTTGGAGTCCTGTGGCACTTAGAGTCTGCTATGTTGCACTCACACTTTCTGTTCCATGTGGTTAGTACATTTGTGTGTGTGTTCATGTGTGTGTGTGTGTGTGTGTGTGTGTGTGTGTGTGTGTGTATGTATGCTTTATTTGCCCAAAGAGCTTACAACTCTTGGGAGCAGGTCTGTGTCTCATGCTTCTGTTTCTCCACAAATGCCTTAATTCATTACTAGTACCTTTTGAGCCCTATTATGATTGTTCTTCAGGAGTTTTTAACAAATTTTTTTCCCCTTGAGGAGTGGAATAAAACAGGGTAAGCGGTGACCTGTAGTGGAAAAGGTGACATTTTGAGGCAAGGCAGACCTGGGTTTTAGTTCTGACTCTGCCGTTCACTGCTTGCATGGCAAGTCATATAGTTCCGAGATTGTCTGTTTTTTTCATTTGTAAAGTGGCACTATAGTATTACCTTGCAGAGACTGGATCATTTGCCTCCATGGAACAACATTAGTAAGGTTTATGAGCGAATGAACCAAAGCACTATCTTCTTCTTTGTGACTTCACTTCATGTCCTTCTCTCTTAATCACCAACAACTGAAGTGCTGGTTTAATTTATCATCCAATCATCCAGAGACACTTTTGAGAGTGAAAGGGCTGCTGCTGACAATTAAACTAGAACAGGGATAAATTGGGACTTTTCTGGACCAACCAGGTTGTATGGCTATACTTCCTCTTGATTGCACTTCTTTGTTCACCTAACTTCCCTACCAGATTGTGTTCTCTCCAGGGCCGACCGTGTCTCACTCATCTCTAGACTCCCAGCATCCTATGTAGGGTCTAGGACATACCGGGTGCTTAGATGTTTGGTGAATGAAGGAACTCATGAATTGACTAGTTGGGGACACATTGGGTGACCTTGAGCAGCTCAGATGAGCTCTTGGTGCCTCTGAAAAATGAGCAGTAGACCAATGATTTCAAGGTCCTTCCAACTTCCCAGCATATGACTCCTCCCACTGTGGGCAGTTTCCGCTTATACCCTGTCCTCTTGGATGACTGAGATGTGCTCTGTGAGTACCAGAGGAAAACCCTGGTCCTGAGCTGGAGCTGGTGAGATGGCTCCAGGGAAAGATCTCTTCACGTCTGTGGGAGTCTGAATGGTAGAAGGGAGAAAGAAATTAAGAAAACCATGTTTGTGCCTTTCTAATTTATGGTGAGAGAGAGAGGTAGAGTGCCTGGAGAGGAGGCTCAACAGTGCCAAGGTCATACAATAAATTGGTGATTGGGATAGGAAGAGCCTCAGACAACTATTTACTAAGGGAAATCTTTCAACCTGAGCTGAGGGAGCTGAGCCTGTGGAGTTCCTCAGCACAAGCACAGGGCGGTATTTTTGTCAGCAGCAGCCCTTTCAGGGAACCATAACTGCAGTCATATTGAATCATGAACTAGATTAGCCACATTAGAGGTTTAGCTACAATATATTTCAAAGTTAAAACACAGGCTGTGGCAGTGGTATCAAAACCTATAATTTCTGATGCAAATGAACGGCATGAAAAATGGCCCCTGGCTACTGGGATAGACAGAGGAATATGTGAGTGAAATAACATGGCAGTTATGTCAAAATTGGAAGAATAACTGTATTCCAGAATAGTAAATTATTATCACGGCCTGACTGGTAGAGTAATCCATAAGGTAAGAGAATGTGTTTTTTGGTACCTGTATAAAATTACATTGTCAATTTTGTTTAGTCCCTCTTTAAAACCTGAGCATTCATTTTTGAAAATATGTGTGGAACATAAGGTGACATTTGGAAAAAAAGCATAATTTTCAAAGAATACTGATCCCATTAGTTCTTATATTACAGATGTCGATGAATTTAACTTTTATAGTGTTGCTAACACATGGAAGGCATAAAATGGACTTTCAGCTACCTAGGCTTTTCAACAACATCTTGGGGAAGTACCTGAGCTTTATATAAAATGTTTTTGGGGGTCATACTGTGGCATCAGGTTTCATGGGCACAAGCCCATGGAATCAGAAATCTCTACCTTTAAGTGCTAGGGCCATTTCTTATTGGCTGAATGACATTATGCAACCTACCTAATTGTACTCAGCCTAACTTTGCTTATCTATAGATAGATAGATGGGGATAATAATACCTTTTTTATTAGGGACTCATTAGAAATGATAATATGGGGAAAGTTTTAGTAAATATCAATCTTCATATATCTAAACACTCTCTAAAGAACAGCTGATATTACTGTGAAAGCAAATATAGTGGCTTCAGTGTTTTGTTTACATTTTTGACTTTTGTACATGTTTGTATTGACTCTGATAGTGGGTTCTGTGTATAGTGAGTCAATGAATCTTTCTAAAGTTACACTTTTTAAAGTTTTTAACCAATTAAATTGTAGAATCCTCTCAATCTGATGGAAAATATAGATATATTTCATCTTTATTAGAATATCATTTATTAAACATTAGATATTGAAATACAAAATATATAAATATCATTTATTAAATGTTATATTCAGAGTACCACAAATTATGTATACACACTCACACACATAAGCATACACACAGTAAGCAAATTTATGTATTTTGATTAATTGCATATCTATTCCAGACAACAACAAACCAAGGTGGCAATAACGTTGTTGAGAGCAAGCCTTTGGAGTTAGGCAAACCTGGGCTAAATTTGTGGCTTTTTTTTTTCTTGCTAGCTGTGTGACCTTAGACTCAGCTTCTATGTGCCCCATCTAGGAAATGAAATTAATATCTATTATAGAATTTTAGGGATTAAACAAGGCAATGCATATAAATGTTTGGCATGGTACCTATCAAATGGTACAGTCTACATAAATATTGTCTGTTATTAAAAAGTTATCTAGGGTTTAAAACTATAATTTGATCAGAGTGAAGAAATATTCACAGGGTTATTCCATACCAAGACGTCATGTAAATTTCCAAATAGTTCTTACAAGATGGTTAGAAGAATGGATCTAATTTCTGTGTAGACAATGGGATCTTTTTGGTCATTTTCATGACTGAATGGGGTTATTCACTTGCTGTTTGAATGCATTTCTTAGCTCCCCAAAACTCTTGCAGAAAGAAAAGCAAAATTGAACATTGTACATGGTTAACTTAATATTATATTTGGAAGAAGAAAGGCTCTTTTAAAAAATATGTTATTTTGGCTACCAACAAGTAGATGTGGTCTTGTGTTAATGTTATAAGTAAACTTAGTTTGATTCAGTGCATTACAGTGTTCTAAGCATTTTTCACAACCATTATTCCAGCAAGAAAGTGTGGATATGATAAAGAAGTGAAGCTGATGTTGATAAATGTAAGGAAAGCTAGTAAAAATGTTATGGTCTGAGTGAACTTTTTTGTAGACCTGTTTATATATATCTATATGTCTACTACCTCTGTTTATCTATCTATCTGTCTATCTATCTACCTACCTACCTACCTACCTACCTACCTATCCATCTACCTGTTGTTTGTTATTTGAGGATTTGAAAATGGTCATCTAATAATTTTGGTTATAGGTATCATTTCTTTTGTTAAAAACAGTCAAATTCAACAATTTGCACTGGCTTTCCCCCATGGTGACTATAATGCATTATCATAATTCAAGTCATATTCCGTCAACTCTCTGGTTTCAGGGAGCCCATACACTTCAAATTTATTTCCAAGGTCACGAAGCCATCCCTTATGGCAAGTGCAAAATACCTTTGATGTGGTGGGTGCAACATCTGTGCAGACAGACACAGTTAACTTATGCAGTGCTTTGATTTCACATTTTGGTTGAGAGGTAAGGTCTTTTGAACCCAAGTACATTTAAAACAATTTTTTTAATGTTTATTTATTTCTGAGACAGAGAGAGACAGAGCATGCGTCGGGGAGGGGCAGAAAGAGAGGGAGACACAGAATCCGAAGCAGCTCCAGGCTCTGAACTGTCAGCATAGAGCCCGATGCGGGGCTCGAACTCACAGACCATGAGATCATGACCTGAGCCGAAGTTGGACACTCAACCAACTGAGCCACCCAGGCGCCTCTGAACCCAAGTACATTTAAAGTTAAGTCATATTAAACAGCTAGGCAAATGGGCCTTGTTAGTTGGGGAGATAGCATCCTGGTTATAAAGTCTGTCCTGGAACACCTAACAAGGAAAAAGAAAGAGTCGTGTGCTGATATCACCATCATCTTGGGTTACATGCCAGCAGTAACTCAGAATCAGCTCTTGAAATGCAACATGTTGAACATTAAACTTCTGAGCTCCAAAATCTGCCTTTTCTCTTGGTTTTCCCAACTCAGTTAATGGCATCAATGTCTACTCAGGTGACTGTGCCAGAGCCCTCGTGTCATTCTTAATCCATTTCCTTCCCTCATCTTCATTTCTGTATCTAATGATGACCATGACTACTGAATCCTAAAGTTGCTCACATGTGTCTAGCACTGCTTTTTCCTCTTCTCTTACTTGATAATCACTACAGTTTCCTGATTTCCTTCCTGACATAGGCTCACCCCACTCCAACCCTCCATTCTGTGGCCATGATGAAATCATTTTTATTATTTTTATTTTTTTTATGTTAGAAAGAGTGAGAGAGTGCTAATGGGGAAGAGAGGGAGAGAGGGAGGGAGGGAGGCAGAGAGAGAGAGAGAGAGAGAGAGAGAGAGAGAGAGAGGGAGAATCTTAAGCATCTTAAGCATGCTCCATGCTCAGCATGGAGGCACATGTGGGGCTCAAACCCATGATCCTGGCATCATGACCTGAGCTGAAATCAAGAGTCGGTTGTTCAGCTGACTGAGCCACTCAGGTGCCCTGCCATAATGAAATCTTTAAGCTACTTTCTTTCCTGCACCAGTTTCTGCAAAGGATTTCTCATGTGAATTCCAATTTCTATTTTCTTGTTGACATCACCTGCTGACTGTAAACTCTCAGAGCAGGGAATAATTCCAGTACCTAGCAGAGTGGCACATAATCACTGTTCAAAGAATATCTGTTAAATCAATATATGATTTTAAATCTACTCCTCCCTTTCCCTACAATTCAACACTAGATCTTGATATAGGTTTATCTATATATCTGAGTCTGTGTTGGGCATAGGAAAGGTTCTTGTATAGAAATGCCATTGGAAACCTAGATTATTGTGATTTAATGAAATATTATTAAGAGATATTGGAGCATGAAGTTCCATCTCTCGTCTGCAGGTAGTGGAAGTGGAGCAGAACTGATGTACAGCTTCTTGTAGGGTACAAGCCAGGGAAAGAAGTATGGGGAAAACAGGCACAGTGGAAAGAATGTTTTGTGCACACATTTCTTTCCTCTCTTCAGTTTATAGATCTTTTCTGAATGGTGGTATTTAGTTGGGTGATAAGAAAATTCATTTGTCATGTATGCAAGTAATTTTCAAGGGCTGTCATTTGGGCAAGGCTGAACAGGCACCCGTGACACCACACAGGAGCATGGTTCCTGCTCTAAAAGATTTGGGAAGATTGAGAAGATGAGATTTTGAATAAAAGTATCAATTAGAAAAAGAGCCAAAACGGGAGTTATTTAGATAGTGATGATAATTGAGGTGAGAAGTGCTGAATGGATGCAGGGCAAAAGAAGTATAAATTCTCAGTCACTTCTCTTCCATTGGCCTCCATAAAGTGAAAGTTCACACCAGAAAGAGTGTGAAATTGGAGACACATGAGTTTGTCTCTGTCATATCCTTGAACAGAGCTGTGGGACATTGAGAAAGCTGCTTAGTCACTCTGATGCTAATTTTTCTTATTTAAAAAAATGGGGATAAGACATATTTTATGAGGTTATCATTACATAAGATCACATGTGAATTAAGATGACTCATGCAAAATTGCCTAACATTATAACTATTTGTTTAAATGTCAGGGCTCAGAATACACAGGAATTATTACATGCATAAGGGTAGAGGAAAAATTTAGAGAAAAGGCAAGTTTTTGTTTTTAGTTTATTTTTTGAGGGGGGGAGAGAGAGCGAGAGTGAGCGAGCAGAGGACAGGCAGAGAGAGAATCCTAAGCAGGCTCTGTACTGTCAGCACAGAGCCCGATGTAGGGCTCAAACTTATGAACCGTGAGCCAAAATCGAGAGTCAGATGCTTGACTGAGCCACCCAAGCGCCTGAGAAGAGCCAAGTTTTTAAAGGAAGATTCAAGTATGCAATAGTTTTGCCCAGGATCTGGGAGGTAACATTATGTGCAAATAATATAAGCAGGATGGAGCCATCACATAAAAGGACTGGGAGGTGTTTGTGGGGGCAACCAGGCATATGCCAAATCAGACACTACCATGGCTGGCCAGGAAGGAAACATGTTTATGCAGGATTCTAAGATAACCTCCCATTGATCCATGCCCTTGTATCCCCTCCTCTTGAGTGTTGATGTGACTTGCAGATATGATAGAATTTCTTTTTCATAATTATGTGGTGATATATGGGGAAAGGATTTTACAGACATAATTAAGGTCAACTAATCAGTTGACTATGAGTAGATCAGAAGGGAAAATATCCTGGGTGGGACTGACCTAACCAGGTGAGCCCTATTTATAAGAGACAAAAAGCAGCAGTAGAATCTCCAACAGTTCTTGAAGAAATAGGTCATTTCCTTTTGAGATGAGCGGTCCATATGACAAGAAACTGAGAGTGGCCTTTAGGAGTTAAGAGTGGTCCCTGTCTGACAGCCAGCAAGAAAATAAGGACCTTGGTTACACAGTCGCAATGAAATGAATTTTGCCAGTAGCAGTGAGCTACAGTGAGCAGTGAGCAGGAGGATCCCAATTCACACATGAAACCATAACTTTGGAAAACACCTTGATTTCAGCCTGGTGAGACCCTCAGCACCTGGCTAATCTGTACCTGGACTGCTGACCTAAGAATATGTGTGGTAATAAATTTGTGTTTTTAGCTGCTAATTTTGTTCTGCAACACTAGAAAATGACCATACTTAGTCTTCTTTGTCTGCTCCAGGCAGAAGTAGTTGTTTCGTCCTTTAGGTTCTTATAGGCTTCTGGTCTCTCCTTAATGAGAGCCCCAGTCACCTTATTTTGTAATGCTGGATTATGGCTGTGTCTTTCCATGAACTCTTTATAAGGAAGTGAGCTCTTTATGGAAGCTAGGTATAGTGGAAGAAAATCAGATTCCTTTAGAATCAAGGAGATCTATGTTCTGTTCTTGGTTCCACCGATTAATCATTGTATAATTTCAGCAGCCTGTTGAACTTCTCTAAACATCAGTTCTCATTTACAAAATGGCAGTAACACTACTAGATCAGTGGTTCTCACAGGGGAGCAGTTTTGCAACCCCCAAGGGATATTTGGTAATGCCTGAAGATATTTTGATTATCCCAACTCAAGGTGGGGATACTACTCACATCTAGTGGGTAGAGGCCAAGGATGCTGCTAAATATAATGTGCAGGACAGGCCCCATTACAAGGAGTTATTTGGCCCAAAGTATCAAAAAGGCTGATGTTGAGAAATCCTTTAATAGACTAATAAAATTGTTATGAAGAATGTGAAGTGGTCTGCATAGTGCTTTATATTCTGTGGGAAAGGTCAAAATTCCCCATTGAAAGGACTCTTTAAATTATTTGGAAAAATTTCTATAAACTACACATGTGCTTCTACTTTTCTTACATGATCCTGAATTTGTCTTCTTGTCTATTTCTTACCACCCCTAAAATCACTGCACACATTAAGAGATATTACAAATGGGAGTTTCTTGTGTAAGAAATAGCATGCAGCCAAGAAGTAGTTTGAGAACCACTGGCTATAAAACATAGTGGATGCTGGAGTGCCTGGGTGGCTCAGTCTGTTGAGCATCTGACTGGCTCAGGTCACGATCTTGCATTTGTTGGTTTGAGCCGTGTTTGTTGGTTTGGTCTGACAGCTCAGATCCTGGAGCCTGTTTCGGATTCTTTGTCTCCCTCTCTCTCTGCCCCTCCCCTGCTCATGCCCTCTCTCTCTCTCTCTCTGTGTGTCTCTCTCAAAATAAACATTAAAAAAATTAAGACACAGTGGATGTTGAACGGTTCCCTTTTTCCTTTCTGAGGCATATGATTTACATCTCATCATTAGCACATATCTACAAGCCTAACCTATATCAGGAATATTTTCAGTACCTAACTAACTGCTTGAATAGATGAATGCCCTCCTTTGGTGGGGGGGGAGTTTATTTATTTTTGAGAGGCAGAGAGAGAGAGAGAGAGAGAGAGAGAGAGAGAGAGAGACAGAATCCCAAGCAGGTTTGTGCTGTCAGTACAGTCCCATGAATCGTGAGATCATGACCTGAACCAAAATCAAGAGTCAGGCTTAACCAACTGAGCCACCCAGGGGTCCCGATTGTTTAGAAAAAAAAAAAAAATATATATATATGTATATATATATATATTTTTTAAATATTTTATTACATTTATTTATTTTTGAGAGACAGAGTGAGATAGAGCACGATTGGGGGGGAGGGGCAGAGAGAGGAGACACAGAATCCAAAGCAGGCTTCAGTCTCTGCGCAGTCTGTCAGCACAGAGCCTGATGCGGGGGTCGAACCCACGAATCATGAGATCATGACCTGAGCCGAAGTCAGACGCTCAACTGACCAAGCCACCCAGGTGCCCCTAAAAAATATATTTTGTAATTTATTACTTCTCTGGCATTTTGGTCCTATTATGTTGTATTTTGAAAATCAAACCTTATGGTAAAAATGGACAGAGAATAAACTTGCAATTGGAAACTAACTGTGTTACGTTGAGTTATTGATAGGACATTTCTGAACCTCTCGTAAGGAGATGTAATAACATCTGTCCCATAAGATTGCAAGGATTAAAGGAAAGCTGATAAACCACTCCCATCTTTCAAGATTCAGTCCGGATTTCAGCTCCTTTGGAAAAACTTGGTGACTCCCATAGTGCTACGGTTCTGTGCAAGGAATTTCATCTCTGTGTCAATGATTGTACATATTTATGGTATGTTTATTTGTACTTCTGTTACCTCTGCTTGAGAGATGTGTGGGTCATTTTCTAATTAAACTAAAATTTTGAGATAATTGTAAATTCACATCTTATAAGAAATAAGATAAAATCCCATGTGTTGTTTACACAGTTCCCTCAAAGGTAATATCTCACAACACTGTAGTACCAAATTACAACCAGGATATTGACAGCAGCAGCCAAGAGGAAAACATTTCCATCACCACAAAGATCCCTCATGTTGCCCTTTTATAGCAACAACCACATCCCTCCCACCCTACTTACTTCTTTACTTCCTTGTGACCATAAATCTGTTCATTTCTATAATGTGTCATTTCAAGAATGATATATAGGTGGAATCATAGCGAATATAAGCTTTTGGCGTTGGCTTTTTTCATTGAGTATAATCCTCTGGAGGTTTGTCCAGATTCCTATGTGTGTAAATACTTTATTGTTTTTTATTCCTGACTGGTATTCCACAATATGAATATACTAGAGTTTAGCTACTTGTCCATTGAAGGGCATATGGATTGTTTCCAGTTTGGAGCTATTGTGAATGGAATTGATATAAACATTAGTGTGTAGAATTTTGAGTGAATATAAATCATCTTTTCTTTGGGACAGATGCTCAAGAGTGTTACTGCTGTCATATGATAGTGGCACGTTTAGTATTTAAGAAACTGCCAAATTATTTTCCAAAGTGGATGTATCATTTTATATCCATGCTAGCAACATATAAATGATCTAGTCTCTCCTCATACTTCCCAGCATCTGGTGTTCTCACTATTTTTTATTTTAACCATTCTAATAAGTATGTAGTGATATTTCTTTGTTGTTTTAATTATCGCTTCCCTAATGTGCCATGATGTCAGGTGTCATTTTATGTGCTATATGACATCTGTGTATTTTCTTTAGTAACATATCTTTTCATATCTTTTGCCCATTTTCTAATTGGATTGTTTATTTACTTTGAGTTTTGGGAGTTCTTTTTCTAGTCTCCATTTTGGTCCTTTCTCAATTTGTGGCTTATCTTTTCATTTTCTTCATGGGGTCTTTCAAAGAGCAAAAGTTTGAATTTTGAGAAAACCTAGTTTATATGAATGCTTCTTTTCATGATTTATGCTTTTGTTGTCGAGTCTAAGAACATTTTTCCCTAGCCTCAGATCCTGAAGATTTTCTCCTATATTTTTTTTCTAAAAGTTTCATAGTTTTACATTTTATACTTATATTTGTTATCCATTCTGAATTAATTTATAAAGTGTTAGATTTACTTTGAGTTTCTTTTCCTTTTTTTTTTTTTTTTTTGGCTATGGATATTTAACTGTTCTGATGCCATTTGCTGAAAAGGTTTTTCCTTAGTAAGTTGCTTTTACACCTTTGTCAAAAATCACTTGGGCATATTTGTATGGGTCTATTTTTGAGTTACATATTCTGTTCCACTGAACTATGTATCCCATTGATTATTCTCAATTATTCTTTCTTTATAATAGGTTTTGATACTGGGTAGATGGTTACATCACACTATGTTTTTATTTTTTTTTTAATTTAACAATTCTGTTTTCTTTGCTCTTCCACATAATTTTAGAATAATCTTGTCCATATCTACAAAATATCTTGCTGAGATATTAGGAGGAATTTTATCAAACCTATATGTCTTTTAGGGAGAATTACATCTTTACTGTGTTGTCTTCTAATGCATTAATATTGTTGTATCTTCATTTATTTAGATCTTCCTTAGTTTATTTCATTAGCATTTTATCACTTTTAGCATATAAGTTCTATACATGCTTTGTTAGATTTATAACTAAGAATTTAATTTTTAAGTGATTATAAGTATATTTTTATTTTCAGTTTTCATGTGTTTGTTGCTAGTATATACATATAAAATGAATGTTTTTATGTTTATTTTGTATCTTGCTACCTTGCTGAAGTTACTTATTAGTTTTTATGAGGTTTTTTTAGGTAGATTTATTGTGGTTTTCTATGTAGATAATGATGCGATTTGCAAGTAGGGGCAGGTTTATTTTTCTCTTCTGATTACTCTGCATTTTCTTGTCTTATTATATTGGTTAGAACCAACAGCAATATATTGAATAAAAGCAGTGAAAGCAGCCATTCTTGGCTTGTTCTTTATCTTAGGGGGAGACATTCAGAATGCTACTATTAAGTATGATGTTAGCTGTAAGCATTTTTGTAGATGCACTTTATCAGATTGAGGAATTGCTCCCTAGTCTTATTTTTCTGAGAGTTTTTGTCATGATCCAATGTTGAATTTTATCAAAGGCCTTTTCTGCATCAATTGATATGATCATGTAATTTTTCCCCTTTAGCCAATATATAGTGGATGGTATTGATTGTTTTTCAAATATTGAAATAGCCTTGTATCTTGGAATAAATTGTACTCGGTCATGGTATATAACTCTTTTTATATGTTGCTAAGTTCTCCATTTGCTAATATTTTGTTCAGAATTTTTGCATCTGTTTTCATCAGGAATATTTTTATTATCTTTCACTGATTTTGATATCAGGATAATACTAGCTTTGCAAAATGAATTGAGAAGTGTTCTATTCTGTTTTCTGGAAGGGATTTCATTGTGTTTTAAGTCCGCTTTAATGTTTGGCATATATTTCAGTGAAAGCTTCTGGAATTGATTTCTTTTTTGGAAACTTTAAATTATGAATTTAATTTCCTTGGTAGGTATAAGGTGAGTTTATATTATTTCATATGGATGAGGTGTGGTCATTTGTGTTTTTCAAAGAGTTGGTCAATTTTATCTAAGTTGTCAAATTTAGGTGTGTAGAATTTGTAGTATTCCCTTATTATCCTTTTGTTGTATGCAGATTTTGCAGTTAGTGCCTTTTTTTTCATTCTTGAGATTGCTAATTTTCGTTCTCTCTCTCTCTCTCTTTCTCTCTTTCTCTCTCAATCTGTCATTGCTCCCTAGGGAGGTTGGAAGTCCAAACTCTCCACCTGGTTTTTATTGACACTTTGACAGGGATCTAATGGGGATGAAATCCCTAGCCCCCTATTCTGCCCTCTGTCATACACCTTGGCAAGAGGGTGGTTGTGAGCAATGGGGTGCCTTGTTACAGCCATGTGAGGGTAGAAATCTAGGCTTCCTCCTTGACCTTTGTTGCCATGGGTGGAGGTGGGACCACTTTTTTTTTTTTTTTGAAGTGTTTGGGTAGAATAGAAAGGTTATTGTCTAAAAGTTTTCTGTCTTACTGGAATTTCCCTTTGTCTAGAGGGAACAAGTTTTTGATTTTTTTTTTCTGAATCTTTTGTTATTTCCACACTGAAAACCTCTTCAGCTCTAAGTCTTGGGTATATGAGGAAAAATAAAACCCAAGGAATTCACCACTTCCTTGTGTTCTGAGGTCCCTGGCTGGTCTGCTTTATTCCTTCTCCTTTACAAAGTCTATATATATATATATATATATATATATATATATATAATGCCCAGGGCTTTTAACTCTTCTTAGTGGGAGAAGTACTAAAAGTATATCCATCTTCTTGGAAACAGAAATTAAACAGTATTTTTATTATTTTTATTTTAACCTGCAGCACCTGCTTGGGGGTATTTAATGAAGGTTGGAAGACATAGTGATGGAGAAATTATTTTAAACTGTAAAGCAGAAAATAAATGTAACCGATTATTTTCTTTCCATCATTTTATTATTTTTTAATAGTATGGAAACTAGGAAAACTACTTGTTACTAACGATAGTGGTTTTGAGATTGTTTTTGTTATGTTTTCTCTTTTGACTATGGAGTTAATGCTTGTGAAGTGGAATAGTCATAGTCATGGTGAGGCAGCACAAAAGGAAACAGATTCCATTAACATACATGAGCTGATACCACAAAGACCAATATCCTCTTCAAATTGCTTGGTAAACAGGAAGTATAAGAAAAATATGTCTAAGTGAGCACTGTTTCTTTTGAATTAAGGCAAGCAGAGTGTACAGTCCCTATTTCATTAATCTGTCAGAGACTTGGTCATTGTGAGGAAAGTATGTCACTGAGGGATGGACAGTTGTGTGACCTAGGAACTAATTTAACATGTCAAAACATCACGTAGCTGAAACATCTACTGAGAATTGCTACTCCTTTGAGAAGAGAAACAGAGCAAATTTAATATTGGGGAGTAATAAATGCTTACCTGAATGGTTGTCTGTAAAGCAAATTTTGGAAAATTGAATTGAACTTTTCCATTTGGTTCCATTATATATTTATATATAATAAAAATCCCCAGAGATAAATTCTCAGTAAATATAGTAGTCACATGTAATAGACTAAAACTTTGCTTGCAGAGAAGCCTTCCCTGGCCATATATTACATATCCCTCTCTTACAACATCTATCCCGTAGAATCCCAAGAAATATCTGGTTCTACAGCTTTGTTTCTATTCCAAGTTAAATATGCCCTTGGAAAATCTGAGCATTCATTTTTATGAAACCAATTTTCTTTTTGAAGAGCTTTCTTGACAGCATATTCTTGAATTGAAGTATTTGAAGTGCTGTAAAATGATTTTATGCTGTTAAATGTTTTGGTTTAATATTGGTGACTCAATTTTTTTTCTGGTTTTCTATACTGTTCACAGAACCACTCAAAATAGGTATCTTTCTTCAGTTCTTTCCTACCTTTTATTGTCCATGTATTCCACCTTCTTCCTCTTTGGTGAGTTAGTGGGCTTTTTTCTAGAAAATTCACAGTCCTATTCCCTTTGATATGCCCTGAATTTCACCATTTACAAATGGATCTTCACTGTAAGGAAGGTGTCACAGGCTTATTGATTATCACCATACTTCAAGGTGCAGTCTTGGATCCTCTTCTTGGCTTCAATGAAACTAGCTAAATGGCCATGATTCAGAGCATCAGGCAGTCATAAATCAGCAGCGTGAAGTAAGCGCAACCAGTTTCAGAAGTTAATACTTCAGCTCATGTGAATCAATACATTGTCTAACTGGCTAGCTACTATTATTCTCCCTGCCTAGAATTTTCTTCACACTTTGTTCATCTAGCTTAAATGTCACTTTCATAGGGAAGTCATTGCTTAGGTTAGGTCATTTTTCTTCTAATGTGTTCATAGCATTTATTATTTTATTTACTCAATCAATAAATATTTATTAGGTATCTATTATGTACTAGGAATGATTCTAAGCTTTGTATATCTCAGGAGATTCATGTTCCTCTTTTAATAATTATTCAAGACCTTATTCACTTATCATCTATTGAGCACCTACTATTTGGTAGGCTTTGTGCTATGTACATTCCCATGCATTGTGAATATTTTTGCTTTTAGTTGCTTCTTTACATAGATTGTGAAGTTCTGACCAGACTTTTAACTCCCAGAAGGCAGGAACAGTGTTTTATTATGTTGATGTTGTATCTTTAATAGTGCCTGGTTTGTAGTAGGTGCTCAGAATATATTTGATGGATGAACGAATGGATGAAAACACGGGCAGGTCTGACTTTGGTAGTAGAGAAGGTTCTGTGTGTCATCGCATGTGAAAGGTTTTCTCTGCCTGTGGTGTCTGACACGTTGATTCTATCACAAGCAATTCCAGCCAAATTGACTCTCCTCAGGCATAGAGATGTTTTCTCTCAATCAGATTATGTGCCATTTACCATATTCTGCTTGATGCCAAAGTATGCTCCCCTGATGAGCATGACATTTTATTTGCATGCACATAAGCAAGTCATAGTGTTTAATTTAGAAGTGCAACCCCGCTAAGAATGCATTTGTTTGTATTTATTTAAAAGCTTTGTTTGGATGGGCACATGGGGGTGATCTAGGATATGGAAGCCTGAAAAAGCTGATGAAAACTGGCTCTCCCTTGAAGAATGCATTTTGGATAAAAAAAATGTGACCTTTAATGACCTTTGGTCCTCTTTTTATTCTTGTTCCAGAACATTCTATGAGTAGAAACTCCTAGACCTCTTCGGTTCTTTTATGTTGATTTTATAGACTGATCATATATGCCTTTGGTATTTGAGATGAGTGTTCTGGTGTTTAGGTAGAGTATGTTTAAAGGGAGTTGGTTGGTGGTTGGGAGGGTATATTCGAGCAGAGTTTCCAAGGACTGACTTGTCTAGATTTCAAACAATTGAGGAATAACTATCACTCCTTCACGTCAGCTTCAGCTATCACCGATAAATCAATCAATCTATCAAGGTAATATCATGCTGTCTCAAGGGACTGGGCTAATTTTTTTTATGATTTTCTCAAAAATGTTATAACTGTGGTGGATGGAGCGAGAGGTTCCATTTTGCCTCCATCCAGAGTGAGGAAGCCTACCTTAGATTGTTGTGTTACAGGTGCCCCTTTGTTGGTAGAAGATTTAGAAAAGAAAAGAAAACAAGGAGAAATCAATTTGTTTTTCATATCCAATGATGTTGCATGGTGTTTCTATTTAATGGATGAGAGTACACCTTGTACATTTCTTATGTAGAGAGACTTGCTTGGGATAGGTAATGAAACAGAAAACCCAGAGCAAACACTGAGGGAAGGAAATGGTTACTTTAGCACAGTCTCAAGCACCTCTTGCCTTCATTTCAAGGCAGTCAACAAAAAAGTCAGCCTCCTTCTCCTGTAGGATATCTGTTTATATTTCAGTTAACCAGGAAAAGGGGAATTTTTCTGAAGTTTGGTTTTGATTGAAGATTTGTAATTTAAATGGAAGCTACTGCTTTCAGGATTAAGAGCATTATAAAGAAATTTCTCATAGGTTTTCGTTCTATAAAGTTTATAATGGTTTATACTCACACAAAATATCAACCTATATCCCTGTAGGTTTGTGCTTTTTCCTGTTTTTATTTTTTTATTTTTTTGTTTTTGCTTTTTCCTTTTTTATGCCAACTTCCTCATTGCAGGAAACATCTGAATTCAACCACAGTATTGGGGGTGAAAACAGACATATATTCACATACACCCATGGACTCTTGAGAATAATTTTCTTCTTTTATTACTATAGAAAGTGATTTATAACCAAACCAAGGAAAACCTCAAGTCACTGGTGTGGTGAGATTTATTATTACTATCCAAAGTCAAGTAGGTTGGAAGGGTTATATTTGGTTCCTAGGTTCATCCAAATCACAGTGGTTTGGAAATCATCTTAAACTTGAGTTCTTTTTCATTTTTCCCACTTAAACTGGCATCTTATATTCACTTTCATCAATAGGAGTTAAGATAATTTTAGGAGAGCTTTTGGTTTATAGCTTTGTAGCCTAATTTAATGCTATGAGATTGGCTCACATAACTCCATATGCAGTGCTCTCACCATGTTCTAACTTTTCCCACTCTGCTGTTAACATGTGTATGTTTTGCATCCAGTGTTTGTCCCTCAGGAAATATGAAGAAAGTTGGTTGGCATTAATATTAGAAGACAATAATTATAATATCTTGGTTTTGTATAGTGCTCTAGTTTGCAAGGCACTTTCACATGATTAAATCATTTGATCCTTAAAACAGTCTTTTGAAGTCAGCAAGGAGGATATTATTATCTCCACATTAGAGAGGAAACAGTCTCAGAGGGGTTAAGTGGTTTGTCTGTCATGATTAGTAAGAAGAAGAAGCAGGATAGGAGAGTGAGGTCACGGCCCATAGCTGCCCACTAACCACAGTGCCCCTCAACTCTGTTTTGGACCAGAACCCAAGGAATAAGATTTTCTCTGAATGAACTAAAATAAGGTTGTTTTCTTTTTTCTTTTCTTTTCTTTTTTCTTTTCCTTTCTTCTTTCTTTCTTTCTTTCTTTCTTTCTTTCTTTCTTTCTTTCTTTTTCTTCTTTTTTATAGTGCATAGCACCAAAACAAAGCATTTACTCTTGAAACTACCTCAAAAATACTTAGAAAGCAATAAAATAGCAAGATGCTGTCAATAGGTACTTAGAATTTTAAGGGCATACCTTTAAGGAGTGTTAATGAGAAGAGTTTACTGTGGAAGGCAAATTTGAAAATTATCGCTTATGCGTGTTTTGTTTGAGTCCTCTGAGAAGCAGACACCAAGACAGGATTAGACAGACAGGAGACTGGAGAAAAGGGTGCGAGGGGAAAAGGGCAGGCGAAGAGCTGGAGGAGGTAGGAGGACGTTCAGGGCACCATGCAGGTCTGCCCCCTGGGAAGGAGGGAGGGAAGGCAGAGAGAAAGGTGGGTAGGAAGAGTCTCAGACTGCAGCCCAGTTATAAGAAGGTTTGCATTGAGGATGAGGGGAAGCCCTTGAGCCAGACTCTCCCGTAGAGGGGTCCTCTACCTCACAGGATGGGGTCTGTGTTAGCAGACCTAAAGGGCTCAGCCTGTGGAGTAGCCTGTGGGAAGCATGGTCTCAGCATGAACGTGGTGGCTGCTTTCAGAGCCTAGCAGCTGGGACAGGTCAGTCAATTACATTCCCCACAGCAGGGGACCTGAGTGGCATGCTTTCCTGACTACCACGTATATGTCATGATACCACATTCGTTTTCCACCTCCTTGAGAGTAAAGAGCACATGAAAACAATAGCCAATATTCTTAGCAAAATGCTGGAGTGTCAGAAGTAAAATTGAAAGCTTAGGCATCATCATTAACAAACTGACCTCTAATATAAAGGATATGCTAGGATTCTAGAAGACTTAGATTTTGGTTTTTCAAAGGTTTTGTTAGTAATCTTCTTGATAACCAAACTCTATGCTCTGTGATGGCTAGATTGGTAAACTATTTTTGTATTCCTAACACAAGCAGATTGCCTGGTCCATAGTAAATGTTCAGTAAATTGCTGTTGAACAAATGTGTGACCAAAGTTAAAAAAAAAAAAACCAAACACATAATTATTTCTGAATTTTTTCATTTCTTTGGTATTTGAATGACTTCCAAGGGTATTTCTTTATTAAGCTTATTAACAGCAGACTCTAATTTCCTGAAGTCAGGGGGAAACTAGAGACTCTAGAAAAAATCATAAAAGTCAACCTTTTCTAGTTTAATGATTTTGCATCTGAGGACTTGGGCAGCTGACTTGGCCTTGTACATTCCTTCTCTCTGCACACTAGTCTGCAGATGGAAAAGCTTATTTGTCTAAACGGGATTTGCTTTTTCTTAGCATTCTTGTTTAGGGAGTCAAGAGGCACTAGGGATGGGGAAGAGAAGTAAATGGAAACTATGGGTACAGAGGTGAGGCTATTCCACATTTATAAAATCAGTAGAAATTCAGTACTTAAATGATTTGTTCATGAGTTTCAGGTTCTGTTAAGGGATATTTATATGGCATTCCAGTGCATATTTCTGTTATTAAGACCTCAAATATCCCAGGCCTTTTGGATATGTTGGATTTTTCCTGTCCGTCATATCCAACTAGTTAGGAAATACTGCCAATTCCTCTGTCACATTATCTATTAAGATCCTTTCTTCCATTTTAGGAAACATTATTTAAGTGCCCTGAACTACTATGAATGCCCCTGATGGGTTTGCTCACCTCCAAGAGCTCTTGGCCTTGTGAATATGTGTTGTGTCCACTTAGGCTTCAGTCTCAGATCAGCCTCTGCCCAGCAGTGAACTTTAATGCAAATCATTGACCCTCTTTCAGCCTCTATCGTCCCACTGGTAAATGGGAATAATAGATCCTACCCCAGGGGCTGGGGTGGACTCGAAGTGAGATGATACATGGAAAGCACCTAGTACCACACCTATGGCATAGAAGTTTCTCTCTGCCACCAGGGAGCCCAGGTGGCATCCCTGATACCATTGTCTGGCTTATCTTCTGCAAAGATTGTTTCACTCCAGTCTTCAAGTTAGCTGTCCAGACTGGCTGCTGTTTCTTCAGACATCTCCAATGGTGTGAAATCAAGGAACCACAGAACAAATTTCAAGTTTATCAGTCTGCCATTTAGTGTCCTCTGTTAAGTTACTCTTTCCCTAAGTTCCTGATGGTATCTTCTATTATTTTCTTAAGGAAAACCTCCTGTTCCACTTGAGCTGGTTTATTTATTTTCCCTCTTATTCCATATATGGACATACCTGTGAACCTTAGTCACACCTTTGAAGGTACCTTTGAAGGACTGAATTTCCCCTTTTTTCAAACATCCCAACTCACAATCCACAGTGATCCTAGTTCCATCATTTACCATGTGATCCAGGGGACTGACCTCTTTGGGCCTCTCTTCCTTATCTACACTATGAAGGTGAATAATACCTACTCACAGCATTGAAGAGAGGATTATATGAGGTAAGAAATGTAAAGCACCTACCTGGCAGATAGCAGGGGCTTGCTGAATATTAACTACTATTATTTGGCCTGTTTTGCTTCTGAACTCCTCTGCACCTCTGTCTATGCACTGGTGACCACCTGTGGCTCCAAACCCAAACCTGGTGGCTGCTCAGTATGTGCACATGTATTTTCACTATGTTCTTGTACTGAAAGGACAACTTTTAACACAAGTCCTAAATGATGTTAAAATTAGGTCTGCTGTTGATTTGGGAATTCGGATAGCTTTCAAAACATACTTATCTATCTTTTTTGGAAAATTTTCTGTCTTTCCAAATGGATCTTTTTTAAGGTTTTATTTTTAAGTAATCTCCACACCCAACATGGGGCTCTAACTCACAACTCTGAGATCAAGAGTCGCATGGTTCACTGACAGAGCCTACCAGGCTCCCATCCAAATGAATTTTTTAACATATGAGGACCGAGATAGTGCTTTTTGTTAGTGTCAAAGACAGAGTTTTTTGTTTTTTAAGGTATACTTTACAGTAAAATTTACCCTTTTTGGCAGGTAGTTTTATGAGTTTGGACACATATGTGGCGTTTAATCACCACCACATCAAGAAATAGAATGCTTCTAACCCCTCCCCCGACTATTCTTCTGTGGTCCTTTATAGTCAGCCTCTTCTCCAACATCCAGCCTCTGGCCACTGGTAATCACTGATCCATTCTGTGTCCCTTTAATTTTGCCTTTTTCAGAATGTCATGTAAACAGAATCATTTGGTATATAGCCTTTTGAGTCTGGTTTCTTTTACTTAGCATAATTCATCTGGGATTCACCTATGTTATTGCATGTGTTGCTAGTTGTTCCTTTTGATTGGTGAGTAGTATTCCACTGTGTGGATGTAGCATGGTTTGCTTCTCCATTTTCCTGCTGAAGGACATTGGGTTGTTTCTAGTTTTTGGAAACTAAGAATAAAGTTCCTATAAACATTTGTGTACAAGTTTGTGTATGATTACAAGTTTCTATTTCACTTGTGTAAATAACTAGGAATGATATTCCTGGTTCATATGGTAAGTGTTATGTTTAACTGTATGGGAAACTGCTAAACCATATTCCATAGTGGCTTTACCACTTTCCCTCCTACCAGCAGGATATGAGAATTTAGTTACTCCACATCCTCACCAGCATTGGGTATGAAGAGAGTACTTTTCACATAATAAGCACTGAATGTTTTTAAAGTAATTTCACTCAGTAGTGCTTACACTCATTCCATTGCTCTTGCTATGACCACTATCTCAACAACCTGTCTCATGAGTTAACTAACTTCTGAGTGTGACTCAATTTCTCTCTGGAAGCCAGAGCACCTTTTCATTAAAAACAAAATATTGGGTTTGGCAGTTGAAGAGGCCACACAGGTTTTATGCCTCATTAAAACAAAACTCAAAAACCAAACACAATAGACAGGAGGATGGGGATTAATAATTTAGGATCTTCAATTTCTAGGGAGTAAAGAAATCTTCTATATTTGTTCAGTTGAAATGGGACCCTGCTTTAGCTCACTCTCCCTCTAGCCATGCTTTTCTCTGGTTGCCTGATTAGACCATTCAGTGTTTCCATGAGTGTTTGTGTATGGTACTTTTTTTTTTCCTGAAGCCAACTAACTGCAGTGAGGGGGAGGGTGGGCAGAGATAAGTAATGAGGCACCAACTAGGTGCTAACAGAGGGCTATAGCAAAGAGGAGAGAATGTGGAAATGTGATAATGAAGAGCGTCTAATTAGGTTTCATGGGAAGCAGAATTTTTAAGAAGGGCTGCACTAAAAAGGACATTAAAAGCAGCAGAGCTTTGAATGTATGAGAGTTAACACCAATCTGCTGGAGTGGGTTGGAAAGGCTAGCGAGGGAAAGCACTGGTGATTTACCTATGTTCGTAGTCATGAGCATAAACAACTTCATGGAAACCAGCAACCACTTCCTTGAGGATAGGTGATAGCTTGGCCCAAGATGTAGATGGAAAATTAAAAACAAGGAAAAAATGAAAACGAAAACAAACGAAAACTGCCTTTTCTGTCTATACTGTAAACTCCTTGAATAATCTTGAACGATTTTCACCAGGTTTTTGTTTGCCAATCTTTTATCTGTGAAAGTAGCTGAGATGTATTTATGGATTGCTTTGTTTTAAAAGCAAAAGACACTTTTAAAAAAAGATTCTAAGACTTTAACCATTTAAATATGATTGGAATGGAAAAAGGCCAAATGGTGTAGCAGGTAGAACTTCCAAATGGGGATTAGAACCTGGGTACTAGACCTGAATCTGCTGCCAACCAATGAGATCTTGGAAAATACTTACTAATCTTCCTGAATCTCATTTTCTTAGGAATAAGATCAAGGTATTTGAGTGGGAAACTTTTCAGATCCTTTCTAGCTTTAAGATCCCATCTTTCTAAAGAGTAAGCAGAATGCAAGTGACCAAATGCTCAGTTTTCTTTTGGAAATATTTTTCTGTGGTTTTTGGCTAGAGAGATAGGAGGTAATCCTAGTTTTCATGGCTTACGGTGAGGTGAATCCTCTTATAAGAGCTGTCCCGTTAGGGGTGCCTGAGTGTCTCAGTCAGTTAAGTGGCTGACTTTGGCACAGATCGTGATCTCACGTTTCTTGGGATTGAGCCCCGCATCAGGCTCTGTGCTGACAGTTCGGAGTCTGGCGCCTGCTTTGGACTCTGTGTCTCCCCCTCTCTCTGTCCCTCCCCCCAGTCACACTCTGTCTCTCTCTCTCTCTCTCCTTCAGAAATAAACATTAAAAAAAGTTTTTTAAAAAAGAACTGTCCCTTTAAATTGTTTGAAAATTCTGATGTATGTTTCATGGACATTCGGAGTTGTGAATCACCATAATTATTTTCTAAAGAAATCTCAGGTATCTATTGTCTGTAGGCAGATCAGCTAGGGAAAACCAGAACACAACCATCTTGAGATTTAACTGGAATGCTGTGCTAAAACTATTTTCCATTTTCATTACAACTGTCATAAGAATAGATGTACATAATAGCAATTTTAGTTTCTTCTGTTCCTCATTGCCTCGTATGTTCTGTGAATTACCAGGGTATATGGTATTTCCCATATGCTCTGATTGAATTTACTGCTCCTTCTAGTTAGGTTTTTAGTAACCTGTGAAAGAGAAGGATGTAACAAGAAACTGAATCTCATGATGTGGAAAAGGTGAAAATACTACCGGATTTAGGGATAAAGAAGGAGTGTCAGAATGCATCGATGACAGAATTGCATTAATTGCTATTGCTCTCTGAGTCTTCTCTTTCCCTGTGTTTAGATAACAGCTAAAGAGACAAGGGTCTAGGGTCTTGAGACCCTTGAGACAAGGGTCTCAAGAGCAGCAGCTAAATCTCCTACATTGAGACTTCATGAATGAGACTTCAATAACTGGATGAGGAGCCTCTCTTTTGTTAGCAGAAGTACCTTAATGCTAGTAGTCAGGGTCTGTTACATTGACCTCACAGCCAGATGTGTACTAAGATGGAGAGGAAGACAGAGAGCAACTCATCCCCATTTAGGGAGTGCTTCACGCTTGAATGACCACGTCATGATCTATTCACTGAGTTGCAGACATTAAATAAATTTTTATTTACAACATATTAGATGCTGTAGGTAGGCAGATCAAACCCATTGTTAATTAAGCGATATATCCTTTTACCAAACAACATTGGCAAAACTAAATGACTCAGATTATACGAACATTACACATTTTCTTTTTCACCTTGAGGCATTATTTTTTGGGTATAGTGATAGGCAAATTATAAGGAAAGTATTGATTTGGATTATGGCAGGGTGCGGTACTAGCCACAGGCTTGGCATTTGTGAAATATTTATTGAATAGGACCTTTCTTGATAGGTTCCATTACTTTTCAAAAGAGATCTTAGACATTTTCGTTTTTCCTGATCTACTAACAATGTAGTGGAAAGAATCCTGATCTCCTAGCTGTCACTACCTGGTTAGTGATTTGGGTTCATCGTTTTGATTTACTCAGAACTTATTTTTATCATCTGCAATGGAGTAAACAAACTATGGCCTACAGGCCAGATCTAGCCTGCCACTTGCTTTTGTAAATAAAGTTTTATTGGAACATAGCTACCCTCATATGTTTACATACTGTTTATGGTTGCTGTCACCTATAATGGTCAAGTTGAGCAGCTGTGACAGAGACTGTATGGCAAGCAAAGCCTACGATATTTACTATCTGGCTCTTTGCAGAAAAGAAGTTATGGATCTCTGATCTACAGTGTAAGAGAGATAAGTCACTAGATTTCAAACATTTTTTTTAACCGGCGAGACTAACTTTTTAAAGTAAATCTTATGCAGAACTCCAATATACAAAACAGACAAAAACAAAGTTTCTGTGGTGGAAGAAGTAGCTGGGATTGAAGGGATCCATCCAATTTGGCTCTCCCTGTCTCCTAAGTTATTGTCAAAGACCCCCAGGGCTCCAGTGTGAAAACCCTTTGAAGAAGTCCTCTCCAAGGTATTTTACAATTCTGGAACTACGTATACAGGTTCTTATTTTTTAACATATGTGGGAAAGTAGAATTAAGTGATAGATTTGCCTCTTGTTTCCAATCTTCCATTCTTAGGTTGTGGCAAGGCTTCATTTGTCTGTAAGCCAATTTCAATTGATAGTACTGTGGTGATTCTATAACATGATGTATGCTGTGTGGCAAGTCTTTAAAGTCTTCATGTTTCTTGGAAAACTTTTGTATACTGATAAAAGAGAAACTAAAGTTACACTTTTAAAGCAGAGCCCAAGGGTAGAATCTATCAGAGTATAATGTCTCAACTGCTACATGCGAGTTTTACTTTCAAAGCATGGACCAATGGGTAAATTGTTTATTTCCATAGACTTTAAGCCAGCTTTTCTGATGATGGAGGCAGCAAAGGAATTGGATGTGGTCTAACAGCATAATAAAATCCAATTCAGTTACTGTTTATGGAGTGCCCACAGGGTGTGGGCTATTGTGTTAGACAAGATAAAAACCTCTGTGATGCTCATTTTCTCTTCAGTGCATTTCTAAGGCCTGTTTTGCCTTCCCAAATAAGCTGGAAGCTTTCAGTTCGTTGGAGAATGTCCTCAGTGAAGGGTATGTTCTTGTCCCGTGACTTTTTCGTGCGTAAAGGTACAAAAGTGTTAGTGAGGTAGTGTCATAGACTTTAAGTCTGGAGTTCTGTCTTGTCCAGCAAGAGAGTGGGCCCATAATTAAATACAAGAGAGGCTAATGTCCGGGAGGAGACAAGAGCCCCAAGTAAGAGTCCTTGCTTCGCGTTTATTAGGATCAGAAGGCTTACAAACGTGATAGATGTGCAGAAAGAGACAGTGAAGCAGTGATCATTAACTCGTGTGTGATAGAAAGGGGGATTTCGAAGATATGTGGTGTTAGGGGTTTGAATCAATACAAAACAGAATCCCGGTGCCCCCAGCAGATGGCTGTTTATGGTAGGCACCAGGTGCCGTGTCTGTTTATCTTAACTTGCCTAGGGGATAAGACAGAGCATGCTACCTCAGGGTCAATAAGGCACCTTTCTTTTGTTAATTAGCTCTGGGCAATTTCACCCCGCTGCTGCTGCTGCTGCTGCTGCGGTGGTCTGTCATCCTGTTTACCTGTTCTTAGATGCTTTCGTCCTGTGGAAGCAACTTTCTCCTTTCAGTGCTTTCGCTGGGGGTGCTTTTGCCCTGTTTACCTATTCTCGGGTGCTTTCGTCTTAAGCCTTATTAACCCATTGGTGCAAGCTCAGGGAATTCCTAAACTTATTCCTCACAAGGTAGGATGAAGGTAGAGGAAAGGAATGAGTAGCTATGGATTATCTAATAATAGCTATGGGTTATCTAATAACTTTTTCGTAAAATGTTCTCTTTTATTTCTCAAAACTATGTAGGGGGCAGGTCTTAAATTATATAAATGTAAAAACAATAGCTTCCCAAAGTTCCACAACAAATAAGTAACAGAGCTGAGATTCTAAATCTGGATGCTTACAAGTAAAAAATTGTAGTGTTTGTTAGCTCTGGTTCAGATACTTAAAATACCATGTATACTCATGTAACTAGGAATAAATACATCCACAACCACATAAAGGCTGGAATTGTCATTCCAAATGCACAGGACAGCATTACTTTGCATAATCAGTGCCCTATATGACTTGGGAAATTATCTTGCTCTTTAGTCCAAACAGATAATAGGGAGTTGTTTTAGGAGGAGATCAAGAATGAGAATATATCCTTCCAGGAGTCTATAAACATTTTCTGCAAAGAGCCAGACAGTAAGTATTTTAGGCTTTGTGGGCCACATGATCTCTGTTGCAACTACCTAACTCTGCCTTTCCAGTACCAAAGCAGCCACAGCCAAATGTAAACAAATGAACATGGCTGTGTTCCAATGAAACTTTATTTATGGACAGAATTTCATACAATTTTCACATCATCAAATTATTTAGATTTTTAAAAACTATTTAAAAAATGTAAAAATGATTATTAGCTTGCAGGCAGTGTCAAAACAGGGGCAAGTTGGATTTGGACTGTGGGGCATTGTTTGCCCATCTCTGCTTTAAACCAAGGCTTCACAAACACTCTAAAAATCAACTAAAGAACTTGTTGAAATGGTTTCCCACGCTTCATCTCTAAAGGTTCTGATTCAGTCGAGGCCTAGAATATGTATTTTTCAAAAACTCTGTAGATTATTTTTTTGGCAATGTCAGGTTTCCAAATGAAAATAGAAGGCATGCTAAAATTAGGATAACTTAGAGTTTTATTTCTGTGAGAACTAATTAGAAAGATGTGGGTGCAGTATAGGAGAGCCATAAGGGAAATGCAGGAACTCCGGGTTAGCAGCGGAAGCTCTGTCAACACCAGGCCTGAAGGGTAAGGAAGGCAAGGGTCACTAGAATCCAGAAGGAGACAATTGCTGAAGTCCACCTAAATTTCTGTGGTGTTGAGGGAGGCATCCATCCAAGCAACTTTGTAGGGAGGGAGCTGGAAGAATAATGGGCCAACTTTACTTTTTTTCCCTTTCCTGATTTCCTGGAAAGGGTCCCCTTAATCAAAGCTAACCAGAAAACGGGAACACTGGAGCCCCATTTGTGTGATCCATGCTGGTCAGCCTTTTAGCACAGAACAGGCTGGAGAAAACAGGAGTAAATCTGAAGGGTCAAACAAGACACCTTGAAGAGTGGCATAGGCATTTTTAAGAATTTTAGTCTTTGTCTCTCCTCCTATTCCCTGGATGATACATTTCATCCTAACTCCTGATTGCCCACAGCCGAAAGCAGTAACGGCAGATGATAGCTGATTACGCCCATTTCTTTGGCTGGTTGCCAAGCATTTGGAGGTATAATTTTGTCACATGTTCTGATGAGTATGTGAGGGTTCAGGGGACATTTGTGGTGTCTTTTAGCTCCACAAAAGCCCTAAAGTTGACTCACACAAGAAGTTGGTTGAATGGTTTGGGTCAGAGACCACAGATCCAAATGTCAGCGTAGGTCTTAGCCTCTGATTTCCCTTTTATTGATGTGCTTGGGAGAAGAGATGTGAAACTTCTAAAGCTTGGGCATAGGGGACAGAATAGGGAAAACAAAGAAGACCTTGGGAGTCTCTTGAGCCTGAGGTTCAGACTTCACCTATCTTGGTGTAGAGGATTGTCAAAAGTACCCATTAGTTACAAAAACCATTTATTGTTTAAGTGACAGGTAGTTGAGATTGGAAAAAGTTAATCTAATGGTCGGGTTGGGGGGGGATTGATTCCAAATAATAACATATGTTGTAATATACTGTAATATGTATTGATATATTGAAACCTCAGATCTTACCAGAGGGGCTGAAAGATAGGTGAGACCAATGATTTGGAGCGGAGATACTTGACATACAATAATGATAACTGGGGAAAGTCTTCTGGATTTGGTTATTAAAAGGTCACTAATGGTCATCAGTAGCACAGTTTCAGTGGGCTCAAGGCTAAGAAGCAAGACTTGTATGGTTTAAGGAGAAAGAGGAAGAAATGCAGGTTCCTAGGCCTACAGGCTTGAAGGGGTCTCATTGGAATGTACATGCCAACAGCCTGAGCAAATCTCACTTGACAAGGTGGTCATGAAAGGAGAGGGCAGGTTAGTTTACAATTTAAAAAGGGCATGAGCGTTTTGGAAACTTACAAATTTTTAGAATTTAAACTTAGTGGTTACCATCCCTGGAGAATCTGCTCACTGTAAAATATGTCTGTTGAAAAGTATTACTCCAACTTACCTTTTTTCTTTTTTTAACTTTTTTAAATGTTTGTTTATTTTTGAGAGAGAGAGAGAGAGCACGTGAGCACATGAGTGGGGGAGGAGCAGAGAGAGAAGGAGACACAGAATCTGAAGCAGACTCCAGGCTCTGAGCTATCAGCACAGAGCCCGACGTGGGGCTCGAACTCACCAGCCATGAGATCATGACCTGAGCCAAAGTCGGACACTTAACCTACTGAGCCACCCAGGCGCCTCTCCAACCTACCTTTTAACAACCTCTTCTTTTCAAAGAACATGATTCCATAGCTGATAAGTATTTTGCATGCCAGGAAGGGCTGAGCATAAACATTATCAAAAGGTGCAAGTACTTTTCTACTACTGGTTTTATGTTTGTTTGGTGCACTTGAAAGAACCACACAAACTCAGTTCATTCATTTTATGGCAAAATTCTGTTTCTTAATTCTTTTATCTTCCCTATATATGCCCATATATGGGAAGACTGTCCAGTCTACTTAAGACTAAGAAGAAGGGGGAAATAAATATAAGCTAAAGGTTGAATGCTAGATCTCTTGAGTTGATTTTGGTTCTTATGGGTTGAGGAGCTCAAAGGCAAGAGCAAAGAGAACATTTCTTTGAGAAGGCGCCACTGTGGTCTAGGACATTTCACATATCCATTTGGCTTTTGCTATTTGCATAATAACCATCCATTTATTTTCCCATTTGTCTAAATTTACACATTCATATGGTTTACTTTATACACAAGAAGACATCACTCCCCCTTACCCCCCATCAGTATGAAGCAATAAAGAAAATCTGTTTGCCAAATGAAAAATTTAAGAGATTTTCAAAAGGCACATTAATGAATTGGTGGTAGCTCTGGAAAAAAAAAAGAATGGCAATAATTTTCAAATTAGTAAGTTTCTTCTTTGTTCTTCTCCAGAAGATTTTGAATGGATTGTCCTAACCTCAAGCCAGAAAGCCCACTTTTCTCTTTAATATCCTGATTATCTCATAAGTCTGTGATTCATTACTTTTTCTGCTGTTCTATCCTTATATTTTCAGACAGAGCCACTTTCATGGGAAATTCAGGATAGAATTCCAGTATTTCAAAAGGAGTCCACACACAAAGTTTGGAAAACCAATGTTGCAAAGAGCTTTTCTCCTATTATCTTCTTCAGTGACACCAAAGCAGGGCTTGAGAAATTATTAGGCATTTTCCACTTGGAGATTCTTAGATAATAAGATAAAAATATATAGTTGGAATGGCAGTGAACAGAAAAAAATAAAGAAGTAACTAACTGATCAATCACCGGAGTAGCTAATTACCCAAAAATAAGTTTCCATTTGCTTTGATGAATTCTCTCTGGCTCTGGCTATCTGATTAATTACAGTGTATAAATCGAAACTAGCTCCTCAGAGGTGAGAAGCCACTAGAAATGCTCTTATAAAATGTTCAATGAATTCTATCTGTTCCTTAAATCATGAATTGCTATTTAATCCCAGGTTACTTTTATTCAGCAACATAGAAAGGAATGACATAATAACCCCTGAAAATTGCTGAGCCTGCTTTTTTAAAAGTATACATATAGAATAAAATATTTTTCCCAAAGATATCATTAAAACTAAAGATCTTGACTCTGTTGCTCGATTTAGTTTTAAGAATATTCCCTGCCTCAATCCTCAGCGTTCTGTTTGGTTACCATTTTGTCATTGTCACTTTTCATGCCTATAATCTAGTTTTTTCCTCAAATTATTGTGTCATTTTCTTTTATTTCTGTAAGTTACTATTAAAATATCAGACTTTTCTAAATATCCTATGATTTGATCACCTTATAACTATAATTGTGTCTCAAACTGAGATTTGGGCGAGGGCAGCAGGGGTAGGAATTGTGAGAAAAAGGTATTAGAAAGGGTTGTCTTATCTCTTTAGTTTTCTTCTTTTTTTTTTTAAGTATATTTTATGAGTAGTAGATGAGACACAAAAGGGAGCAGGAAGTGCAGGAAGAACTGCGATGCACTTTTCGTCTTTACAAAAAAGCGTTCTAGTGAATAATTTCAAACACAACAAAAGACAAAACAAGAAACCCTGGAATTATGTTCTGGTTTTCTATTTCTGTTCTTCCTACATTCTTCATTGTGCTCTCCCTCTCTGCAAATACTTTTCCAGACTCTGGTCGCCTTTTTTTTTTAAGCTTATTTATTTATTTTGAGAGACAGCGATAATGAGGGAGAGGCAGAGAGATTGAGGGAGAGAGAGAATCCCAAGCGGGCTTCACGCTGTCAGTGCAGAGCTGGAGTTGGGGCTCAAACTCACCAACCATGAGATCATGACCTGAGCCAAAAGCAAGAGTCGGACGCTTAACCGACTGAGTCACCCAGGAGCCCCCAGACTCTTGTCACTTTTAAAACCCGAGGATGTGGAATGAAATGCCTACAAGACAAGACAGGAGCCCTGAGTAAAGGACCAGCTGAATGGGACTGTCGAGTTCTGGAGCCCACCTGCCATCTAGAGGGAGTGGCTAGTGATTTAGGAGGGATGTGTGCCCAGTGTTCCCAGATCTCTGTATTTTGCAAGTCTAGAAATTTGGATTTTCATGTGAAATATCTTGAATTTTCAATGTTGGAGACTGATTCAGTTAAAGGAAAGGACTGCACACGTGCAGGCCAGATTGACTCTTCGGGCCACCACTTTGCAACCTCTGACAAACAGAGTATTACAGGCTTTGGATAGATCCCTGCTCCGGGGACTTCAGCACTACCAAGAAAGGAGAAACTGCTGTACATATGCTTTGATTTTAGTAGAAGGAGAGAATTAAACTGACAGAAACTCATAAGTACATATATTTGCACAAAAGAGAGACCCAACTCTAGCTCATTGTCTTTGCGAGGAAGACAAATGTGGAATTATATACCTATTTAGTTTTTTCTCATAGGAGCTACTTTTTCAAAGTCTAATTAGCTCATAGAAATATTTTCTGATTTCACAGAAGCCTTTGATTCATACATTTTTTTTTTGTTTTATATCAAGGAGCTAAGATGAGTTAAATATACTTTCATCTATTTTTAGCATATATATTTAAGTGAGACATCAATCTTTAAATATGTACTTGTCTTTGAAAATTGTACCATGTGTAAGTCTTGGCTAATGTGGTTATTAATGGAGCTAGACTTCTTTGTTTCTGTTCGCAATTTATACTTTTTTAGTTGATTAAAAAGGGTAGAGTGGTTAAGAGCACCAGCTTCTTGGTGCACAGAAATTCAAGAACCAATGAGGGCAGCTTTGGAGTGAGAAAAGCTTGAGTTTGAATCTCCCCTTTTTCCTTCCCACAACATGTCCTTGATCGAAGTACCCAACATCTTTAAGCTTCAGTAGTACTATTCACAGCACTCGTAGTATGCTCTGTGTACTTCGAAGCCACTAGATGGACGGAGACCTGGTGAGCTGGTTGTGATGAAGGCTTTGTTTCAGGAGCAACTAACAATGTGGGGTAGTAGATAGAGCCAGATAATGGAAGCTCTTGATTACCTGTGAGGAGTTGGGAGTCTGGGGTCCAAGTTTGGAGTCTAGGGTGAAGAACAAGAGCATTTGAGCAGGGGGCATCCTAAAAAGGGAGCGCTTGAGCACAGGGATGGAGCTGCAGCTTGTAGCACGGCCCAGACTTGGGTAGCTATTGTAGTAATCCATGGAAGAGGGGAGAGCAGTCTGAATTCGATCGCGGTAGTGGAAACAAAAAGGGGGAAATGAGTTTAAAAGATAATCACTAGATGTAACTTTCAAATGAATAGACTCAATCTGAAATTCTGAGGTTTTTGGAAAAGCTACACTGCAGCAAACTGAAGAGTTTTAGGATTATTTTTAAAGTAATTTAAGGTTGTCATGAGAGATAAGAGCACTAAGGACTGAGAACTTAGTAAGGTCTAACAATTAGGAATTGAGAAGGGAAAATATACTAGAGGAAATGGAGAAGAAATAAGGAATATGAAGAAGGAATAGAATATCCTAATAAGTTCTTTTTTTGTTTAAATATTTCAAGCTATTTTTGCATCCCTTATATAGCTTCAATACTATTGATAATGATAATTCATATCCCACGTATCTCCTAGGAATGAAACAGATTTCCTCTCCTTGTGTTTTCCATTTTTATATGTCACCTTAGGGTTTGTCTCTCCTAAGAGGTTTCATCACTTGGTTTTCACTATTCTGTGCCTGCCTCTGAGTTGATGTGGGGTTATGGAGATGAACAAGATGTAAGACATCGCAATCTGGTGTAAAATATGATACTGCATTTCCTGGCCCATTTTGTGTGTGTCTCATATCAGCAAGGAGACAGAGCCCATTTCATTTTCTTCTTAACGAGTTGTATGATTTTCATTTTGTTAAACATAAGACTGTCAGCGTTTGCAGGGCTGGGGCCTTCTTCTGTTGTTGCTTCTGTATATTAAAATCTTATATTATACCTTATGATCTTATCTCATGAAATATGAAATTGAACTGTGCGACTAGGTTTTTGCTAAATTTTAAATAGTAGATATTTATTTTCCAAGCCTGCCATACTTAGTAGAAGCTAAAATAAGGGGTGATGTCAAAATTTGCAAAGGATTGATTCATGCTTTCTGGTCATTTAAATTTTTATTTAACATAAGGTAATTGATTAACTTATTTGCTCCCTCACTTACTCTGGTCTCTGGTCACTTTAAATATGGCTAGCGTAGGCCATTCCTTCCTCTGGCTTTCTTCCACATTTGTTTTCCATCACTCAGTCAGTAGTTTGGGAAGTAAGTCTTTATAGCATTTCTTTCCCTTCTATATCCTCTTTACTCTGCTCTAATATGTTTCTTTCCCAGTTGCCTCATTTTCAAATGTATTTTTGTTGTTGGTCTTGTTCTATTTTGATATCCTTTCTAGTGCCTTGATGCTTGCTTTCCTTACCTTCTCCCCTTTGGTATGATTGAATTTAATCTCCTGGAGGGCAGAGGCTGTTTCTTTGTGGCCCCACATCCTGAGGTAGCACAGTGCTTCTCATAAAACAGATGGCAGTAGATACATCAACACACAAATATTTAGGATCTATTTGAGTATGAGTCGCCATGTTAGATGCTGGGATACAAATTCAAATAAGATGTTGCCTCTATTCTCCATGAGCTAAAGTCCAGTAAAGAGGTGGGCAAATAAATCAACAATTGTATAAGAAATGGCAAGAGCTTCTAGAGACCTCCACAGGTTGAAATTAGGGACATCTTCCCAGAAGGGGGAAGCCCTTGCTGAATTTTGAAGGATGTATAGGTGTGATGAGAGGCAATAAGACCTGATCTTAGATGGTGTTAGCAGATGAAGAGAGGACAGGATGAGGGTAGGAGACGATAGATTCTGTAGGAATTCCAACTGATGGAATGTGGGGAGATGGAGAAGGAAAGGGTCAAGGATGTCCCCTATATTTCCACCTTGGACTACTGGGTAGAAGGTGGTATCTGTTCAGTAATGTAAGTATTAATGGAAAAGGAATAAGTTTAGAAGGAAGGTGGATAATGATGATGCCAAGAATAGCATTGTTTCTTTATCTCTACTCTTATATAGTCCTTTTTTTTTTCCTAGTGGCAGAATATTTAACTAGAAAGGACTCAATCTTGGATCGTGATGAAAATATGGCCATCCATCTGTACATTCGTCTTCTTTTACATCTTATACATTGGGGGAAGGAGAGCCGTGTTGAGGGGAGGAGCAAGTGGATGCGGGACCCAGATCTCCTTTAAGGAAGGACTTGTTGCCTCAGTCCTCAGTCACGTGGAATGACTAAGCATGACAGATATGTAAAGATCTAGGCATTTCATGCCGCGGGAGATGTTATGATGGCAAAATATCTGCTTGAGAGCTCCCTGCTAGGTTGACTGAGGCTTTGTGGGATCTACCACATAATTCGATTTCCTCCTTTGCTTCATCCTGTTTCGTCGCCTTCCCTCCCCAAGTGTGATCTCTGATATAAATTCTGCACTCCAAACTACTCTACTGTCTGCTTTTGGAGAAGCCAACCTATAACACAGATGCTGCCAGGCAGATTTTTCAGAACTTTCAGCATCCCTGGGATTGCCCAAGCTCTCTTTCCTCTTAGAGTTCCAGAAGGGAGGGGTCAGGGAATGTACCCTAGAATATAGTGGAGTAAGGGGCTGCAGTTATATCTTAGTTGTTATTAGCCTAATATGATGAGGTGAGGTTGCTTTAGCTTGGGAAGAAATGAATCTGAGAAAACAAGTGAGCAGTTAATTTTATGATTGGATTAAGGGTACTTCCAATCTCCAAAAGGGGCTTAGTTAAAAACCAACATATTGCAGCGATTGACCTAAATGGGAGCCTCCTTCATATAAAGAATATCAAAGAAACCATGGGAAAGTTTGAAACAAGTTTAGTTGCTGTGAACCGGAACACTTTAATCTCTTATTAAATGAATGCAGTGTGATAATAATATAATGATACCTTGCATTTAGATTGCATATTTATTTTCCCCAAGACATTCCTAAAGCACTTTAGTGCAATGCCTTTTTCCCCCTTATTGCTGACTTTCCTCAAGTGGGGGAAGGAAGAATAGAGATAATTGAATCTTTAATAGCTAATGTCCCATTTTTTAATTCAACTGCTTTCCCAATACACCTGTATTAGAGCTATGAGATAGTACTAGAAATGATTTTACTTCCTGTCCCTTTGACAGTCTAGGGGAGGTTATCAGAATAAGAAATGAGATGGTTTGTATGAATAGAGAAATGAGGGTTGTGGGGATAAGGAATCTGGCTACTGAACAATCTGCAGACAGAATAATTTATCCCTTGATCATCAGAAATTGTTACTGATTCCTAAGCTTTTATCATAATTATTAAAAAGCTCTAATTATTAATATGTGTGTATCTTAGTGGTACACTTAGCAGGTATTCTGCTAAACATTTTATATATACTATTTATTCCTCACAATATTCTTGGGTGGTATTTTTCCCCTTATTTCATAGAAGCAAAAACTCAGGTTCTGAGTTGAATAAGAGGTCCAAGGTTACAGCTGGTAAGGGACAGTGCTGGGATTTAAAACTAGGAGATAATTTCACTCCAAAGGTGGAACTTCTAGCTGTATGGCTTACTGCTTCCATAATGTGGAAGTCCCTTATCTGCAATTGCTGCACTGACTCTGTAGTCAGAACAATGGTGTGTGTGTGTGTGTGTGTGTGTGTGTGTGTGTGGTGGGACAGGGTTTGTGGGGGAGTCTCCTGAAATAGCCCTTAAGAGAACAGCTTGCTGCATATGCTTAAAACAAAACAGCTTCACCAATCAAGCCTCAGGCTTCTATCAAATATTCCATCTTCCCAAACTCCCCCTTCATGGAAATCTTTGGCTTTTCCAGTACAACTCAGGGAAGAGGATTTGACATCTTCAAGGATGACATCAAAAAATAAAGGAATAACAAACAATAAACATTGCACAACTATGCTAATTCATGCCCCAAAGGGAAGACAACAGGAAAAACCTAAAGTTTGCCAAATGGAAAAACAACTAAGCTGGTAGAGACAGAAATGTTAATTCAGACTTCAAGATGATAAAAGACTTGTTATAAACAATGGGGATTGGAAAAAAATGTTGTACTCAGCCAAATCCCTCAGATATATGTAAGCAACTAACTCCCACTGAGATAGATGGATGCCTCAGTTCCTTCATTTTAATGAAGACTGTTAGACTTCACATGTTCACAGGCTCTCTGTGTTCAAGTCCTTTTCTGGTTGGTACTGATGAAGCAATAAAAACAGTCAAATGCTTACACTGCAGTCAGGGCAAGAAGTAGGCTCAAAATGGAAAACGCATGGCTCAGTTTGCCCTGGTTCATTACATCCTGCTTAGCCCGGAGGTAGGGGAGTATGGGCGCCTATGTAGAATAGCTGACCTTATTTTTGAATTCATGATAGGCCGTTATTATTATATGTTTGTTCAATATTGTTATCTTAGGAGCAATCTTCCCTAAATTGCTACCTTCTACATCTGATATTATTTAGAACAATGTACAATTAGCCGCATTTTTGCATGAAGAACTTTTCTTCAAAGCAAACATGGTAAACTTTGGTAGTATCGTATTCCTACAAACAATGCTTGATTGAGGCAGCTTAATTTAGTAATTTATTTATCAGCTTAAATGATCCCAGTCGTCTTCGCACATGTCAACATCCATTTGTTTTTGTGCATATATTGGGGTCAAAATCAGCCTCTCATTCATAGGAATATTTATCTATACCCACAGATGCATCTGAGTCTGCATTTGATATCGCCTCATGCTAATCCATAAGGAAAATTGTCCTCTCTAATTAAATTGCTTTTATATTCTTACTGGGAGATATGTTAATTTGTATTGTTCCCATGTAATTCCATTTGTTTATTTTTGCCTCTCCAACCAGATTTTGAACTCTTAAGAGTAGAGAACAAGGTTTCTATTTCTTTCATAACCTTGTTCCTTTCCCCTAGCCAGTTACCAATAGATGCTTTTTAAACCTTGCACCCTGAGGAAGTAGATATTAAATAAATATTTGCTGGATGACTTTGTAGATTTGTGTATTCAGACAGACAGGGAAATACCCTTAGAGAGAGAGCCTAGTTCCAAGTATGTGAAGTTTTAAAAACCAATAAAAATGAAAAAGCGGTTTGAACCTTTGAAGGACTTGGATTGCCAAGCAAGGTTCCTCTGGCAGTTCCTCAGGCTTGATGACCACCTCCCCTGAGAGATGTAGTCATCAGATGAAGCAAAGTTAGCAGCATGTGTAGAGGAGGTGGGACATACACTGGTGAGTCCATAAAATAGGTGTTTCCCTGTGACTTTCTCCTCAAAGCATCTCATGGTTTCACTTCTGATATTTCATTTATGCCTATTTCCCATTGCTTCCTCCATTACTTTTTTACCACCATCTTTCCCACTATCATGTTACGATATTACTGTAAATCTGTTTCAAGGGTGTCATTTTGTAGAATGTGCCTTAGGGAGAAAGTACTTTTCCCTAGCCCAACCTTAGTCTCCCTACAGTTTTGTCTTTCCCTTGGAATTATGAAAAGCGCACTTAGAATGTATAGGCCACATATCTCCCACTTCTTGTCAGAGTAACCCATGTTATCCCCCCAACCCCTTCCTGTTCTTAAATGACTTCTGGGCCGGCCCATTGGAAACTAGTAGAGAAAAAAAAATCATGGGTACCGCGAGCCTTTGCTGATTGATTATTTCATACTTGTGAAACAATTTTCTGTACCAATTATGTTTTTGCAGATGACAGAAGCCATTTAGTCTAATGACCATAATAATTAATTTTCATTATGAAGCAGATTGGTTAATGATGCTAAAGCCTAGATTTCATTATGGAATTAAAACACAAAACTTGCTCACACTCCCAGAACGTAACTTTCAAGTTTGTTAAATCAGGGAGTAAATGCAATCATTGCTTTTCTTATAGGGTCAACTGAGGCAAAGTTAGGATGAAAGTGTAAACGGCTATAGCAGAGATTTTTTTTGCTTCACTTTTTGCATTGTGAAATCAGCTGTGCATCTCAAAAAGGAGTCCTTGACCAGCAGCAGCTGCATCACTGGGCAACTTGTTAGAAATGCAAATTCATAGACATGGCCCTAGCTCTAGACTGCTGAACCTGGAGACTCTGGGGGTGGGGCCCAACCATCTGCATTTTCATAAGCCTTTCAGATGGTTTTGAAGCAGGCTAAAGTTTGAGAAACACTGGTTTGGAGAACATAGGAATAAGCAGTCTTCCTTGTCATTTTTAGTGTTCCTTCCTTAAAGTGTTGGGGACTATAGGTCTCTCCAGTATAAGAAACTCAACAACAACAACAAAAAATCCAAGAGCAATATTTGATATACTAGTGTTTATTGCCTACCATTTGGAATGTTAGACAAACATTCCAAAAGCTGGGATTCAGACAGAGATCTGTAATTTGAGGTCAAGGCACTCTTCTAACCACTATAACATCTAGTGGGTGCAATTCACTAGATTCAAGATCCCAGTGAAATTGTAGGCAATTTTAAATGTATTTATTCACTCTTTAAACAATTATTAGCAGAGCAGCACTTTGTTTGGATCAAGATCTGTTCTAGGTGCTAGGGGTTTTAGTAATAATAAAAAAGACAGAATCTTTGCTACTATTCTGGAGTGGAGAGGCAAGCTGCAAACGAATAAACAAACCTATAATGCCATGTGGCATGACATGCCATGAAGATAAATGAGAGGTGATAAGGGGAGAGAGAATGACGGCATGAGGGACTGCTATTTGAGATAGTTGAGCAGAGAAGTTCTCCAAGATGAGCGGACATTTCAGCAGTGTAGGAGAAAGGCAAGCAGATATCTGGGGAGAACATTTTAGGCAAAGTAAACAGAAAATGGTATGCAACTGGTATGTTTATAATCCACCTTTCAAGGAAAGTACAAAATTTGGCTGAGGTCATGAAGCCTAAATATACTTGGCTGATTCCCTTATGCTGTATTCTCTCCCACTATATCTTTTCAGTGGATAGTTACCTGAAAAAAACCTGTGTGACTATATGCTTGATGGTAAGACCTGTGGTTGATGTTTGATGGTTTGATGGTGTATTATGCCCCAGGCTGGGACTTTTGTTTGAACTGACCAGCTGCAGTGGTTCTTTTGCTCATATGGCTGATTCCATCACTTCCAATGAAGGTCATGGTTATATAACTCTTGGTGCTGTTTAGAGAGGGATGGGGGAAGAGACAGAGCTTCTCTGTTGTAGCTGTCATTCTTGGTGACATAATTTTTGAACTGACATTGATTGACCATTTGCTATGTTTTAAGCACTGAGCTAAGTGAATTACCCAGATTGCATTCTTTTAAAACTCATTTTTGTTTTTGGTGTTGATTGGGACATACTAGTATGTGAGTTCCACAAGGGCAGCATTTTATCTTTCTTTTCACTGAATTTTCCTGGAGCACTGCTTGTTCATAGTAGGTACATAATAAATATTTGTTCAATGTAAGGATGAAGGAATTTCTGTAAGTCACAAGGCAACACGGAGACTTGAATCCAATCTATGTAGTTCCAAAGCTTTAACTAATGTGTTACACTGTGAGTTAGCCTGGAATGGAATGACGAGGAAAAGATGAATTATGAAGGTTGAACATAAGCAAAGCAGCAGTGTGGAAGAAGCCACTCATCTGGGGCACCTGGGTGGCTCATTCAGTTGAGTGAATGGCTCAGGTCATGATCTCATGGTTCGTGAGTTCAAGCCCCACGTTGGGCTTGCCGCTCTCAGCACGGAGCCCACTTTAGATCCTCTGTCTCCCTTGCTCTGCCCCTCCCCTGCTTGCACTCTCAAAAATTAAAAATTAAAAATTAAAAACAACATAAAAAAAGAAGCAACTCATCTGAAGCTATTAATTAAGCAAAAATAGTGGGTCTCCACTCCGTGACTGAACTTGTCTTAGACTTTCTTGAGGCTAACAGAAGGCTGTAACAATGCCAGTTCTCTGCCCTCTAAAAGAGCAGACTGGCAAGACTAACTCTCATGGAATAATTAGTCAGCAATACGATAAATTAAGTGGGATGGCATCTCATTTCATACTGTCCACTCTAGAGCTTGTCATCCTTGGAATCACAAACATGAAACTTGTAAATTACAGCATTATGTTAGAAACTGAAATTATATCAATATGAGAATGACCCTCATGCTAGTTTTAATTAGTTTCAGTTAATCCAAATTACCAACATTTCTAATTTGCTGAAGCATAGTGTTCAAATGCAGTGTAATGCTTTGAATGGGTAGGAGGGTTCTCCTCTCTTCTCCTTTCCTCTCTCCACCCTCCCTGCTCTTCCTTTCTCTCTTCCTCCTTCTCTTTCTGTTTGCTTTCTTTCCTTTTCATCTCCTTCCCTCCCCTTCCTCCTCCTTTCCTTCTCTCCCCCTCTTCCTCATCCTTCTTTCTTAGATTTATTTTTCCATTTCCAAGTTTGTGATTGTAACCTTGTAACTTTTATGTGGATTATGAAGACGTAATGATACCCACTTTACACATGAGAAAACTAAGTCATTGCAGACATTATGTAATTTGTGAATTTTGGGGTGAAAATGGAAAAGAAAAAACATTTCATAACTTCAACTACCTTGTGCTTTTTGATATGTCCACAGATCCCAAAGCAAAATTTCAGGTTCAACCATGGGCACTGGTTTACAGTGTATAATGAATAATGATACATTTATTAAAGGTAAATGAATATGAAGGGTAGCTTGAAAGCCCTTTCTGACTTGTTATTTTAACTTGACTAGTTCACATCACTTTTCATCTATATTATAGGAATAATAATGGATCCTCCTATATCAGGGATGTAAAATCCTTTTATAAAGAGAGAATTATATTTTAAAGACTTGTTTTCTGTGGGATTAGATGGCCTTGGATTTGACCAAACATCGAGAAGTCCTGTCTTTGGGTATCATTTCTTGCCTACACTTGAGTAAGAGTTATTAGGTTGGTTCTGTTTTTTTGCCAGTAGGTGGTACTAGCAATTTGTATAGTGTTCGTGAACCTGTCTTCATAGGGGAAAAAAAGGCACGCTTGGGTTTTTTGAGGAGATAAATAAACTCTTCAGACTCTGTGGTCAATGAGGAGCCTTCGGCTGGAAGCATTTCCTTAGGCTCTATGGTCTACCTACCAGGGATACAGTCTCTAAATGGTTAAAATGTAATTATTTGAAGAGTTTTAGTTTTACAAAAGAAGAAATAAAAAATAAACAGTAGGGAGCTGACATATTTCCCCCCCCCCCCAAGTAATTGGATTACCAATGACTTCTGATCATATGATAGCCAGTGTTAACTCATTTTCTGGGGAACATGCTATTAGATCAGATGGTAACTTTTTGCAAAAGATGTTCTAATAATGAAGCTGTGTTTGAAAGACATTCAGCAGAACAGGTTTATTGCTTCTCATATCATAATGATTGTCATTGTCCTGATTCTAATAAGGCTGAAGTATTTTAGAAGCAGGTAGTTCTTGTTGGAGATAATGTCCCTGTATAGTTTTTTTGGGGAAAAAAGCCCAGTTAAACAGCTGAGATACCCAAAATGGACCATTTAAGGTTCAGAGTACTTTCCAAATGTGTTTTAATATGAAGCATATGAGAGAACCTTGTTAATTTATAGGAAGGTGGTTGCAACACTAAGTCCAATTAAAATGAATGGTAACATTAATGTGAAGGGGAGCTAGTGTCATCACCATCTCTTATTTTCCTCAACTGCCACCCTCCACAAAACAGTAAGAAATGAAACATGACCACAGACAATCCTACTGTCACTTAGTTTGTAGACAGGATGGGACAAAGTGGTGGAATTCTGAGCTGAGGACCTCACTGTAGTTCTCAACTCTTGCAGCCTGGGGGACCGAGTTGGATGGGAGCCTTTGGCCATGAAGACTGTCCTCAAGTCTGTTTCAATGACTGTATATAAAACCCCAAGTGAGATAGGAATGCATAGAACTGCTGGAGTTTTCATTAGTTACTCTTTAAACCCAGCTGTATTTTGCCTTTTTCTTCTTCATGCATTAATAGAGTTAAGGATTATTTGCTTAGTGCTTGTAAAATTTTCAGTTTTGGTCCAGACTAGGATAATACTCCTCTTTTGGGTTTTCTCCTGCTGGTGGGTGGGCAGGCAAGGGGCATCCTTATTTGCCTATCTGGCAGCACTATTGTGAGTTATATTTATTGACTGGAAACTTGGCAAGACTAATATTTTTTCTCAGTAACAAGACACTACCCTCAATTTTTACTTACAAGATTCCACGGCAACCAGGTGGAACATACATCATTAGCTTACTGAATAATGAATATATTTTAAACCATGACTTAAAGCTGTTCATTTATAGTGTATTAAACCAAAGAAAAGTTTTAATGCAAGCCCAGTTTTATGCAGTAGAATTAACTAAACCAAAATGAGTCTTCTTTTTTTTTTCTTCTTTGGTCAACTTTATTGAAACTCATTCAACTTTCCAAGAACTAAAAATTAGCTTCCTGTCTTGACTGTTTGGAATTACTTACTGTCATCTGTTTCAGACGTTAAAGGATGTGATTTAATATCAGCAATAAGGCCTCTTTTCCTCATTTGGCAGGTGTTAATTATTTAAACACTACTCATTTTAATTTGTTTCCAACACTCTTTTGAGTGATTTGCTTTACAGGTTTCATTATGTGCATTTCTTGAAAAAAAAAATCAGAAGGAAGACAAGTTGAAGCCCTGGAACCACATTGGCATAATCTATCTATTGATAGGTGGGGCAAGGCAAGGTTGTATTTCATGTATTATGATCTTCATGATCTCTGCTGATGGAATATAATATACAATACATCATTTTTATCTTCTTTGTAATAAAAAGTTGCTCTAGACACAAAGCCTCGGGTCCCTGCATGCTAATGAACTTGACTGACTGACTGGAGAAAGCCTTTGCGTTTCCTGATCTGTCAATTAGGAATGAGCCAGGCAACTAGAATAATTGAAAATAGAGGACAGACATTTTCCCCAATGAAACCACTCCTTTCTTGAATTTGGGGTATCATCCTTTTTGTCAATTCTTGCTGCTTTGTTCCCTCCAGCTAAACTGGCTTCTGCTCCATGATGAGTCTTGTTTATAAAAAGCTGTGGGCTTGCGTTTCCCCCAGGTTAGGTGCTTGTCAGAGCCTCCTCTGCTCAGATGGTATGGCCCTGTGTGTGCTCATATGGAAAATCAGCTTTGCACTGGACAGAAATGCTGGTGTCACTTAAGTCAGGCACTAGCCTGAGTGCTTGATAGAAAACTTTTTCAGAAGACTAACATCTAAATTTGAAAAGCAGAGGGATACGGACAAAAGAGAAAGCTTTCACAATCCCTCTGGGAGAGGAGAAACTGACAACTCCGGTTTTTTTTCAGTAGTACACAGCAAAGTAATTTCATCTCAGTGTGAAATGGAAAAGGTGGGTGTTTGTTTAGATTGAGGCCATTTGGTAATGATTTTAACACTCATTGGAATCTCTTAGCCAAAGTATTCCAGGGACAAAGTCTGTAATGAACACTTACCCTCCCAATTAAAGTTTCAGTCCCAATGAAAATGTTACCTGATATTCTCCTTCTCCTATTTTAAGTTTTTCAGTCTTTGCTCTGTTTTTGCCTTCATGATTGGTGGCCTCCTCGCTCATCCTTTTTCCAGTGAAATTATTCTTCCTTTGGCAGCCAGCAACGAAGCCAAACAGGCTGATCTTCCAGCTTGAGAATCAGGTTCATCAAACTCACTGGCCTTTTAGATCTGAGGGCTGGATGAATGGACTGAACTTCTGGGTGAAACAGCTTTATTTCCTCCACTGAGTGGAAGAGGGAGTCATTAAGTCTTTATACATAAAATGTTAATAAACGAAAGCCTTAACTATTTCAAACATGACTCAGTTATCTAAGTTAGCTGTTATTCAGTTTGCTGTTTTCCAAATCTCCGAGGCCACTTTCGGTTTGGGGCTAGAGGGATGCCTGTGGTTGAAGTGGTGGCAAAAGTATGTAATGTGAAATGCACTTTGTAATGAAGAGCACAATAGCCTTGCTTGTCATTCTTCTCCATGTGTCGACAGAGCCTGTGAAGATAACATGTGTGGCTTCGTTGGAAATCATCACAAGAATGGGCGGAGGGCTCATGTAGATGAGAAATAGATGAGAACTGAGACCTTTGAAAACATTTCAGCGTTTCTTCTTCTGTTCATTCATTTGTTCAACAAATGTTAACTGAATGTATATTCTGTATTACAGGGGAAATTCAATGTTTCAACAATCCAGTGGATCGGACAAAACTGTGAACAGAGAATATTAATCAATGTGTCACATGAACCAAATAGCAGTGTTCTAGATGAGCTGAGAGCAGAGAGACGCCTACATCCTGGGGAGTTTAGGAAGGCTTCCCAGAGGAGGTAGTATTTGAGTTGGGTGTTGAAATAGTGAGTAGGTGTTCATCACGTAGAAAGGGGGATGGGTTGGGGAAGCAGGTGGTAGAGGGTATTCCAGGCAGAGAGGAGTAAGGGAGTATGGGATAGCACTGGTGCACGTGTCAGAGAACACTCAGGGTTTGGAGACATGGCAGGATGGGCTCACACCGTGCAGGGCCACGCTAGGAAGTTTAATCTCTTTGCCAAAAGCAAGTGATCCTCTAAAAGGCTTTAAGCTGGGAAGAGTCAGCGTCACAGTTGCGTTTTAGATGATCACTCTGATGACTGAAAGGCAGACATTTTCAGCAAGGGAAGGAGAATGAAATTGGAAGACGACTGAGGAGAATTGAAAGAAACACAGGTGAGGGGTAGGTTCTGAGCTAAGCAAAGGCACTCACAGAGGGTATTATGTAGAAAACTGGGAAGAGTCTAAACCTCATCCTACTTGTGAGCTAACAAGTTAGTCTGCCACAGTTGAACATACGAATACTGGCAGAAGACATAAACCTTGAAGTTAGAGACAGATGCTTTGTTACCTACAGCAAAAACAGCAGCTAGACCAGCAAGCAGTGTCAGTCCCTGTGCCCCAGTCCTCACAGGGTGACTCCATAAGGGTAGGGTGTTACCTATGTGTGTAAATGGGGTGTACCCCAGGAGAAGACCCCAAATTTTAGTACACTCTGATCTTTTATAGGATCACTAGCATAGCTTCCCATCTTTCCTCCAGAGAGAGAGATTATTTATTACCTGGCATGTAAGCCAGTCTCTTCTATGTGAAAGGGGCAAGCCATCTCTAGGTTTATAACCCTGGGATGTAAATAAATGTCTCTGAAAAGATGCATCTCTAAATCTCTCCAGAGGGATATACTGTCTCGAGCTTTCTAAGCTGTCTGCTATTTAAACATGTTCTTTGCTCAGAAGGCCCATTGTGTGAACATGGGAAATTCATGGAGGTTCATTACCAGTGCAGAGATGGAGAGGAAGGGCTAAATAAATAAAATTTGTGAAGGAGAATTGTCAAAGAACTATACAAAACAAAACCCTGGAAGCTGATTAGATGGGGCGGAGGTTGGGGAAGGAGGCTGAAGGAGGCCTCAGGTGTGACCAAGGTTTCTGATTTGGTAGATTTGATGGTAGGTGGGTAGTAAGAGAAGGGGAACCTTTTTTTTTTTTTTGGTGATGGAATGGGGGTGCAGATGCCAGGCACGAGTTAACAGGTTAGAGGTTGGTTTGCATAAATCGACTATACCTGAAGATATTTGGGGTTCTTCGAGAAGTGGCTACTTTTTTGTGTGTCATTAGTGGTTGCACAAATAATAGGGAAGAAAAATACAAACAGTAAGCAAAGAAAGCCAGAATTCCAGATCTCATGTGGACTTAGATTTGTTAGTTTGTTTTGTTTTTGGAGAGTGGCAGTGGCATCCTATTAGACAAAAAAGAAGTAAGAGCTATGTATTACTTAACCCTCATTTTGGGAAATGAGCTTCAAGGGGAACTTGAACTTGCCTAGAGTAGAGCTCCGAAAATACTTTCCATCTTCCAAATTGCCACTGAGCAATTACTCCTACAGACCCGTGACAGGCCTCGGACATGTGAGAAGTAAAATGGCATAGAGGGGGAAGTGCCCAGCTCTTTAAGATCTTCTGATGAGCTGCTGTAATGGCAGAGACTGGGAATCCTGGAATGCATTTTTCATTTTTATGGGAATAGCAAGGTGTGGTGGAAAGGACATTGGACCGGGAGTTGGAAGGTCAGGGTAGCTGCATCATTGACTAGTCATAGAAGCTTGAGGGATTGCTAGGCTACCTGAGCCCTCCATTCATCTTTTAAGTGGGGAGAGGACTGCTGTTCATCAGTGCTTTGATCATCAAGTGAAGAATATTTCATAAACTGTGATGATCTTGCAGGGATAAATTGTTGCATGCCTTTGCCTTTGAATCTGAATTCTACAAACATTCAGTGAAGGTGCTTAATACGTATTAGGATTTGAAGCAAAAGATGTTATTGCTGGTTTTTTTCTCCTCTTCTTTCTCTGTCTATGAGACCACTGTCTTTTCCTTTTCCATAGCTTGTGGGATGGGTAACCATCTGTAGCTTTTTATGTGTGTATGTGCCTTCTTTGATTATGTACAGAGCATTCTACAAAGTTTGTACCTAAATCAATATAAGGCAAATAGAAACTTGCATTGTAAATAGATAAGAAAGTATCTTGTCATCCCTTCACTGGGCTTAAAACACGAGAGCTTTTTGGGGAAAAAAATTAGTGTTTTTTTTTTCTTCTGATTGAGGTTTATTTTTAGTGGAAGCTTTCTTTTTCCTTGGCATCTATGGTATTTAAAATACAATTTTATTACCCATGGTATCAAATAACTGTATATTATCCAACGTGCAGAAGGTACTGTGTCTGGATTGTTATGAAAATGTCAATTATGATTGCATCACTTTAGGGCTGGACATTTAATCTGAGAAAATAAACTAAGCATGTACGCATGTTCTGCATTTCAGGGCTTGGGTTCTAACTTCTTTTCTGGTGTATAACTACTGGCTGCTGAATACACGAGACTCTACTTGATTCTAATGTAATATATGAAACCCTTGTTGCAACTTGTCTTCAAAAGTTCACATGCTTTTCCTCTTTAGTCAGTTTAAAACATTACAAGCTACACTTTATCTTTAATTATTGCTCTTTTATATACTAATTGCGTAGGCCAAGCTGGGTGAGTTTAGAATTTTGGTACTGCTTGGCCTTCTGAATCCATGCATTTTATTTCAGGCTTAAGCACCTAATTAAGGTGGGACACTGAAGAGAGTCCAGTTTGGCTTCCCAGGTACAAGAAACGAGATGTAAGATTGCTCCATTCTGATGTCTGGCGAGTCCAAGAAGAGTGAGGGAAAGGTTGAGGAGAGGAGAAAGATTACTTTTCAGAGAAGTATGGAGACACATAATATTAGCGTTACAAGGGATCTAAGTGACCCTTTAATCCAGAGGGACAAAGAAGTGAATTAACTGGACTTGTGAAAGCAGTTTGTTTATTGGGACAAAGTTGGGCAAGAATCCTGTTCCAAGTTGAATCTTGAACCATCCCTGCTCCTCAGGTCGTGCTTCTCCTACCTGAAGTTTGAGAAAGAGGTCCGAAAAGAGAAGAGCCAAGGGGCAGGAGAAATGTCGACTTAGGGGAGAGGTGTTAATGGAATTTAGCTCAGATTTCATTTCATGGAAAAGAGATCAGTCAGTGTTATGAGCTACTAAATGTGACTAGATTGCTTAAGAGCTCGCGAAGATTTACAAACTCCTTGGGTTATTTCCTCTGAATTGCAGTAGATTTTTATATAGTCCTTCCAGTTTAAGGCACATTGGGTTGAACAACAAATCGGTTATTTTGAACGGTTTTGTTTCACACCTGTTAAGAGCTAATAAATTGCAGTTCTTTTCTTTGCAAAACATTTTCCAAATAATTTAGATGTTGCCCTGCCTTGGACATTACCAACAAATTCTTTGCACTTGGGACTTAAAACAACAACTTGACTAGTCGCTAGAGTTGGGAGAATAATCACCCCAGTTCAGAACACCTGGAATCCTCATCAGTTCTTGGGAAACACTGCCACCATTGTCCTTTGGGTGATGTGAGCTAATTGTAGCATTACTGTGCAATAGCCCTTTATTTGGGACTAATAAAACCATAACCTCATTGGAAAGTATGGTGCTTACCCATTGGACTCTTGTATACGCTCAGTAATGTCTGCATTAAAAAAAGAAGAGAACTAGAACCCCTCTTCTGCTAATAGAAGAAAACATATCTATTTATACTTAAGGGCACTAGCTAGAATATTTCCTGAGCAAGATTATGCAGTGTGTGTGTGTGTGTGTGTGTGTGTGTGTGTGTTTGTGGATAGGGGTGAGTAGGCATGTAGTTCTGTCAAGATAAACAAAGCCTGGAGGGCCTGGAACCTGGAAGGGTGGTGGTGCCGATGTGCATGGGGTAGTGTGTTTGGTTGTAGTGAGGACAGCTTGTCTCCTCATTTCAACATACTAGGCAGGAGACAGCACAGCTGAGTTTCCCCAAATGGCTAGTGCTATAGCCTATCTTTTTCAATGTCACTGGATTGATCGATCATTAAGATGTCTCATGTTTTTAAAAAGAGACAGCTTACTGACAAGCAGAATGGGCATTTAAAAAAATCTTAACAGGGAAAGGAGCCAGACAGACTGAAAGAAAACTATTTAAAGTATTGTTTTGGAAAACATTACTACCTTTGGCTAATCTTTTAATTCTGATAAGTAGCCAACGATTACGTTGGTGGGCAAGTCTCATTTCCTTGATAAAGCCTCCCATGACTCCATGATGGGATCTCTTTTGCCTCTGCTGTCCAGTGGCATCTATTGTCTGTATCACTCATTTGCCAGTGAATCTCGTCTTGTTTCGATCTGACTTTTGCTCATCATTTAAACCTTTTGCTTCAGTTTGACTTTGCTGGTTAGAAACTCAAGATTAGTTGGAGGTAAGACCATTCTCTTATGTGTCTTGTTTTTTCTTAGTGTTGCATGGCCAAACATAGGGTGGGCGCTAAAAAATGTATCTGTTGACTTGATTTACTCTAGAGTAACTTCAGTAGAGTAAGAAGCAATTTTACTCTTTTCTGAAGCAGTAAACAGCCATTATTTTGTTATTGTAAGGTTGCCTAAGGCCAGGTTTTCAGACTAAAAGTGAGTGTGAGCCATCTATCAAGGAAATAGAATTATTTAGCACAATAAACATTTTGGTGTACATTTGGCCTAGAGGAAATTTTTGTCTCTCTATATGGCCCAAATTCTTAAAATAAGGACATATTCCTTATTCTTTGTGTTTATGTTCCTGGTTATCAGGGAAATCCAAGTCTAATCTAAAAAGGGGGGTAAATGTACTCTAAATGTAGACTAATGGTGAGTAAAATGCCAGGATGATTTTGAGAGTGTTTCTTAGAAAAATATCAGTAAACATTCCAACTTGAGTCCAGGATTGCAAGGCTTAGATCTGGGGGTGAAGTCTCATACTCAGCTCTGTAAATGATTAAGATTACAGGTTGCTACAAGCATCAACATCCTGCGTGCAGAAATGTTTCTGCTCACAAGGTTTACTACAGTGTGGAAAGTGCCATCCAGTGCCTCTCATGACCCTGGGAAGTTTCAGGAATTCTTAATCAGTTGATTTCATGTTTTCAGGCTAATTCCATTTCCTATTCTGAAGACTGAAAGAAAAACATCAGTGCTTAAAAAAGCAGTTTAGGATTCTTGCTTTTATCTTGAAGAATGTGATTATTAATGGCTATTTTAGAAGTGCTTTTAAATTTGGAGGCATTTTCCCCCTCCTTATTCATGAATCCTGAAGCTGCAACCAGTAAGCCATCTCCCCTTTCTTCTACTCTTCCTTCTTGCTATTTCAGACCCTCAGGCAAGCTTTTCATCCTCCTCCTGTATGCCACAAAATAGAGGAGCTAGTTGGAGGCCTGAAGCTTTTTGTGTGTGTCAAAGGAAGGGATCCAGACCTCTTTAATGTAACAGCACCCATTGGTCAATCCATCTCACTCCTTTCCATAACCATCAGCCCTCCCCCCAGAGTCCCTTGGCACCCTTTGCCTTGAAGCCAAGGCCCAAGGAGATCAGACAGCCTCTCTTGCCTTGCCAAGCATCACTCAGCCTCAGCTGAAGTAATGTTTACATATATGATCATTCCATGCCATTTAAAATATGTAATGGATACTGTGAAAACAATAGGCATATTCAAGCTTCAGTGCTGTGCACAAATGAGAGAAATATTCCAATACTCATATCAGAGCCTAATAGGTATAATTTTGCTCATGATAGAGTAATGTGCAGCAGCTTTCCCCAGACTGCTGGGTAAAACAAAGAAGTGGTTGTCAACCTTTTCAGAATCAGATGTTAATGATATTTCGTGTCTTTGTTGAGTCTGTGGAAAGCAGCTACTGCACCTAGAAGGGAAATGACTTCCATACCAACCGCCCTCAGCCAAAGTCATTCGGACTGGGAAAGCTGGACCGAGGCCATATTTACATTTCGGAGAGAGGTGTGAAAGAAGATTTCAAGACAGAATGGACTGAGCTGCCTCCCACTTGCCTTACCCTATGTTCAGTCTTATCTATGCTATGAGGGGTCTTATTATTTCCAACATATAGAAGGGGAAAATGTAGTGTAAACAAAGGGCCGACGTGTTTTGGCAAAGGAGGGAAGTGTTTTCTGCATTTCGTGTATTTTTGGAAACCTCTGAAATCCCAAAGTCATACATCTTCCAAGGTTAAGAGGGGGGTTTATTCAAGCATCGCCTATGCTCAGCAGCGTGGGGGGCAGGGACTTTGCTGCATCTTTTGTAGCAAGCAGCTAACTCTTCGGTTTTCTTCTCAAGCTGGTTAAGAGCTGCAGCCATCAAATAGCTTGCTTTCCGCATCTTCCTCAACCCTCCTTTTACACATTACATTGTGTCTTCACTTCAACAAAATTCTATTTCCATTTGTTTTAAGAAAAGGTCTGAATTCTAATTCAAGTCCTCCCAAAGAGTAGGGCCCCTTAGCACTATGTTGATGAAGCTGCTGGGAATTAGGCCACTGTTTTGACCAGATACATATAATTTTGATCCTAAATCTTTTTGACCAGATACATATAATTTAAACGTAAATCTTTAGACACTGTACAACTAACGCTCTTCTCACAGGTACAGAGATGAGGGTTGGATCCACACCATTCTTAGGGAAACACAAACTCAACTAGGATTGTAAAAAGCAGAAGCTATACCACAGTCACACTTAATATTATACTTTGATTCAAATCCCATTTTCAGAATGATTGTAGTATGTCTTTAAATAAAGACCTTCCCAGAGTTGTACAAATGAAAATCAGGGGATATTTCTCTTGTCATGTGTGCTCACTTACGAAGTCTATGTCAACTCATCTCTGTAACTGTGAAAATTTTATTTTATAATTAAATTAGAGGCAACATGTCTGCCAATATTGGAACCTCTTGTGTTTATACATGTACTCATGTAAGAGTCCCACAGAAGTTCTGAAATACTTTATAGACGTAATTGTGATTGTATGATGTGTTGATTAAGACATTTTCCAGATTTGATCAATTACAGGGACTTTGGCACAACTAATTCAATCATTTCAGTTATTTTGAAGTCTGTTTCTGATTGCCATAGCTTAGTGTCTTGCTGTTCAAAGTATTGTTTGTGGACCAGATTGGCAGCATTTGAAACTTGCACAAATGTGGAATCTTGGGCTCCAAATAAGACTTACTGGATCAAGTGCCGGTGCTTCTGGTCTGCCAGTGATACTTGAATAGTAAGGACCTGGTAGATTCTAAGTTAGGTGTTCAGGTCATTTTGAAGTTTACAGAGCTTTGGAAGTATGCATGTCTTTTTTTTTTGTCATCAGGAGGGAATTATTTTATATATGATTGAATAATGTAGTAACATCCTATAAGTTATGTGGTTTCCCAAAGAACCTGCTTTAGGGGCATCTGGGGGACACAGTCGGTTAAGTGTCCAACTGGCTCAGGTCTTGATTTCGTGGTTCACGGGTTCAAGCCTAGCATTGGGCTCTGTGCTGACAGCTCAGAGCATGGAGCCTGCTTTGGATTCTATGTCTCCCTCTTTCTTTGACCCTACCCCGCTCATGCTCTGTCTCTCTCTGTCTCTCGAAAATAAATAAAAATGTTAAAAAAGTCCAAAGAACCTTTTTTAATTTTTTTAATGTTTATTTATTTTGAGAGAGAGCGAGAGAGCAAGCACATGTGCAGGCATGCACAAGTGGGGTGGAGGCAGGGAGAGAGGGAGAGAGGGAGAGAGAATCCCAAGCAGGCTCGTGCCATCAGCGTGGAGCCCTACACAGGGCTCCATCCCATGAGCAGTGAGATTATGACCTGAGCAGATACCAAGAGTCACATGCTTACTAACTGAACCACCCAGGTGCCCCAGAACATGCTTTATTTTTTAGAAGTATGCTTTTGGCAGAATCTGACTAATTAATTTATTAATTTATGAATTCCTAAGGGTGACTTTTGGATAGAATATGCAAATAGTTGTATATTTACAATCAAGTATCTCAATCATGTAGATGAAATACTTAAGTATCATTGGAAATCTAAAATAATTTAAAAACAATAATAATAGTAATAGGTAATATTCATACAGCAGTATGTGCTAGGCTCTCTTCTAAGCACTTTATATATATGAACTCATTGTACCTTCTTGACAATCCTATGAGATGTCTTATGATAATGGCCACTTTACAGATGAGGAAACTGAGACATAGAGAAATAGTGACTTGCCCAAGTTCACATAGCTAAAAAGTGGAGAAGTTGGGATTGGTTTGATTGCCTTTTACAAATACTAGATGGTGATTAAGCAAAGAATTCCAGGTTGGATGTTTTTTGTTTTAGAGCCCAGTACATTCTCTTGTTTTACATATGAAGGAAATGAGGGGCAAAAAAGCCATGGGGCTTTCATAACATTACAGATAAATATATGGCAATTTGCATATCTTAGCCCCCTTGTAGCTTACACATTAGGACTTCATAATCTCCCTGGCAGATAGGCAGATATTCTGGTGTCAAACCAATGATGACATTTTGCTTTACTACTTCAAGGGAAGAGGCTGACATAAGTACAGATGATAGTGCCCGTAAATTGGTCGCTTCTTATGTGGCAGAATTGTGCTTTCTCCTTTTTATGCCTCTACTAAACCCTGTCCAGATGTGTACTGTTGCACCAATTACTCTGACTTGCATTATTTTTTGACATGACTGCTCCACACTGAGGCTTGAGAGCTACGGCCATGTTTTATTCTTTACGAACCTAATATTACCATGGACTGTGATGCACAGTAAGCTCTTAGTAAACCATTGTCATGTGGACCAATGACTACTCCTTACCACTACAGATATGCCATGGAAATGGGTGTGAGGCTTGGCTGGCTCATATAGGAAAGGAAGGAACTAAGACCAAGTTGAACATGGAGAGGCAGGGAGTATAGTTTCATGGGCCATTGATGGCTTTGGTAGTGCTTTGTGCATGTGAGAACGCAGTTCAGTGTTTTGGCCTGATTATTTATTTCCTGTATCTCTTCATGTGCATATTTTCTGGTTTTCCATGTAAATTCTCAAAGGCAGCAACTCCTTTTCTTTACTTCTTTTGTACAGTACCTGGTTTTATACCACACACAGAGAAGAACTGGTGAATGCTTGCGGGGATAATAATGAAATTGTTAATCTGCACCATGGAGAATTTATATTATCCTTTCCTGGGAAAAATATGCTCCTTGAAGAATTTCATTTGTTTAGCTAGGTAGATGAATCTGCTGGTCAGAGTCTTGGAGAATAGTTAAAACATGGATGTTTTAATTTTTACTAGCCTGTGGTTTTAAAATACAGTCACACTGGGGCTCCTGGGTGGCTCCATTGGTTAAATGGCCAACTCTTGATTTCAGCTCAGGTCATGATCTCATAGTCATTGGGATCAAGCCCTTTGTTGGGCTTTGTGCCGAGCATGGAGCCTGCTTGGGATTCTCTCATTCTCCCCCTGCCCCTCCCCTGGGCTCTCTCTCTCTCTCTCTCTCTCTCTCTCTCTCAAATAAATAAACATTAAAAAAATACTTACTTTTAATGATCAAAGGAGCCCTTACTAGTCCAGAGAGTCCATAATCAGAGCATTTCTCAGTTATTTAGGGGAGTCCCCAAAGAATTGGCCCATATATCCCCAGAAAACCAGAAAACCAGTCAACTGTAGTTATCACTTGGCTCCTCCCCCCCCCGCCCCCATTCTGACTAGTATTTATCCACAACTTCTGTCTTCCAAGCCCTTGCATGAAATGTCATGGAATTGCTACTGTAAAATGTATAAGGAAAGGTCAAGAAAAGTCACTTGAAGAAAAATGAGTCTTGTCCAATCAGATTTATTTTTAAATATTAAGCTATTTTTAGATGATCCATATGTATTTAAAAGAAATAATTCAGTGAGTTCTCATGTAACCTTATCTAGTTTCTCTCAATGGTAACTTCTTGCAAAACTATAGTACATTATCACAACCAAGATATTGATATTTATATTGATACAGTCAAGGTAAAGAACATTTTTATCCCCACAAAGGTCTGTCATGTTGCTCTTTTATAGCCACATCCACTCACCTCTACCCACCAACTCCCACCCTCTCCTGAACTCCTGGCAACCATTAATCTGTTGTCTGTTTGTATATATATGTTTTCAAATTATAAATTGTATATAGTCTGTAACCTTGTGAGATTGGCCTGTTTCACTCAGTACACTTCTCAGGAGATACATAGAGGTTGTTGTGTGTATAAATACTTTATTCCTTTTTTATTGCTGTGTAGTATTCCATGATACAGACCTACTACAGTTTAACTATTCACCCATTGAAGAATATCTGGGTTGTTTCTAATTTTTGGCTATTACAAATAAGGCTGCTATGAAATTTGTGTACAGGTTTTTATGTGGACGTAAGTTTCATTTCTCTGGGATAAATGCTAAGGAGTATAGTTGCTGGGTCATATTATAGTTACAGGTTTTTGTTTTTGTTTTTTAAAGAAAGTATCTTCTATAGTAGATATTTCACTATATATAGGATTCTTGGATGACAGTTCTTTTAATTCAGCAGTTGAAAATAATTTTGGTGATTTCCTTTTCATTTCCATGGTTTCTGAGGAGAAATATATTATTGTTAGCATCCCCCCCATTATTAGTAAGGTATTTCTCTCTCAACACATTTAAGATTTATTCTTTTTTAGTTTTCATAAATTTGACTATGATGTGCCTTGATGTGAATTTGTTGGGATTTATCCTGTTAATATTTACTAATTTCTTGAATCTGTAGATTTATGTCTTTTGCCAAATTTGGGGAAGTTTTAGTCATTATTTCTTTGAGTACTTTTTTTAGCCCCACACCCTCCTTCTCCTTTTTTTCTGGGACTCTGAGGATGTGAATGTTAAAGCAGTTCCTTGAGACTCTGTTAATTTTTTTCATTCTATTTTCTCTCTCTCTTTTTTTTTTTTTTTTCGGATTGGGTAATTTCTGTTGTTCTGTGTTCCAATTCAATGATTATTTCCTTTGTCTCTTCCATCCTCCCCTTGAGTTTATCTATTCAGTTTTTTAATTTTGGTTCTTGTATTTTTCAATTCTTAAACTTCTATTTGGTTCCTTTTAAATCAGCTACGTCTTTACTGAGACTTTCTGTTTTTTATTGGTTTCAAGTGTATATTCATACTTGTGCATTGAAGCATTTTTATGATGGATGCTTTACAAAACTTTTTCAGATAATTCTAACATCCCTGTCATCTTAGTGTTGGCATCTATTTATTGTCTTTTTTATTTTTTTTTATTATTTTTTTAAATTCCAGTTGATACACTCCTGATTGTTGATTTGTAATCTTAGGCTGAAACCCAAGTTTCAGATACTGTGTTATGTGAGACTGAATCTTATTTAAACCTTCGATATTAACTGGCTCATTCTGACACACCCCTCCAGCAGGGGAAGGGAGAGGAGATGCCACCTCTTTCATGATATGCAAGGGTAGAGATCAGGTTCCCCGCTGACATTCATTAACACTTGAGAAGGGAGGGAGAGTCTTCTAGATAATACTAAAAGGAATTGAAAGTTCCAGCTCTATGCTAGACCTCCATTAACTCCTTGTCTGGCAGGGGTAAGAGTGATTTGTTGTTGCTTGCTGCATGGTTTCCACTGATACATCTGGGGGTGCCAGTGGCCTCATTACCACTGGGTGGTAGTGAAAGTTCTGATTCTGCTTACTCCTTCTCTGGCACCATTCCAGTGGAAAAGAGGTGGGGTGCCTTCTTACTCTCAAGTTGGAATGGAAGTCTAAATCTCTGCGAGGGCTTTGCTGGCTTGGGTTGGGGTTGTGGCCATAGTTTTTTTTTTTTTCCCTATGGTGTTTGGCAAAAGTAAAATGATTATAGTCTAAAAGTTTTGTTATTTTCTAGGCTGCCCCTTCCTGGTCCTTTGGCCGGATATAACAGGCTTTGTTGGGACTCTTCTTCTCTTCCCTTCCATCTGAAATTGTTGGTGTTTCTAGATTGTCACTGTCTTAAGTTCCAAATCTGGAATATATGAAGCAAAAAAAAAAAAAAGTTCAGGGAGCTGTAATTTGAAAGTCCCTAGCCAGTCTGCTTTCTTTTTTCTTTCACTGTTTTCTTGTATTATTTTCGTATATAATGTTCTATGATTGTTATTTGCATTAATGGAAAGATTAGAAAAAAAAATTTACCCACTTTATCTTTTTAGAAGCAAATTTTCTCTATCAGAGATTAACAATTATTATAAAGATACAGAAAAGTTAGCAAATTTTTTATTCAACCCAATGATTTTAGGTGAATAGGCTTCTGGCCAGTTAATGTTTGGTAAGTTACCCTAGAACTAATATATCAATGGATAAAAACAACTACTAGGGAAAACTAGGTGGAAGGATTTGTCTTCACAATGGAGCTGTGCTCTGATATCCTTTGGGCAATTCTTTTCGAGCAGTCATAGGAAGCTGAAAGAGCAGTAAGAATACTTAACTATTTTTCATATCAATTTCCTATTATAAAATACTTTTTAAATATCTGATATGTATAAATGATTCCTATTAACACACCAGGTATCTCTTTGTGAGGAATAACTATAGTTTATTAGTTTGACAATTTTAAGAGTAACTAATTAAGACCAACTATAGGTTCTTAGATGGGTCCATGGGAACAAGAGGGTTCACATAATCAACTAACACTGATTTACTAAGCAAACTGAATTGCTGAGATTTCCTTTCAAGAGTAACCAAACAATTTGTGGTGTTGACCTTTCACATTAAGGGCTGCTGCTTAGATTTTTACTGTAACACCAGATAACTCATCCTTCCTCAAATAATGTCATACCCTAGGTTGCAAAGCAGTGACCCATCAACTGCATTCAGTGCACTGATATGGGTATTTCGTAGCATGGAATGTTAAACATTTTTAAGAAAACCCTCAACTCAATAGATTTTAGGTAATAAAAAGGGTTTTTTGTCTTATCCTGAAAAAAAATATTGCGTAATCTAGAGATGGTTGACCCACACTCTGTTGGGCAGTGTAGTTCTGAACTGAGAACTGACTAATTCTAACTACTCTTATTTATGTTATCTCTCAGTTTTTAAATGAATGAATTAGTCTGAATACTTTTCACAGAATATCTTTGAGGGAAGTACATTCCTATAGCTACAGTAATATAAGTGAAGAATATCCTGTGAGATGTCCTGAATTATATCCAAAGATGTGTTCTTACTTAAAATAAATATGTTGCCTATGTTTTAAGGCTTATAGTGCAAGAACTAGAACCTGGCATCAACTTATTATACTTACTTGTCTTATCTTTCTTGGTGTATTTTATATTTCAGCTATATAAATTATGTTTCATTAAATAAGAATATAAGCTATGTTCCATTAAATGAGCTTGTAGATTAGACTCACATCCTAAAAAAGTTAATATTTGTTGGGCACTATATGGTAAGCACTGTGCTAAGTGATCGTCAAAACTTACCTCACATTGTCTCCTCAAATACCTAATTTTCACATTGGGCAGAAGGAGACTAATGAAAATTAATTTATTTGTCCAAAATTTATACACAGAAAACCAAGAGGTGGTGTACACTCATATCTGTCTACTTAGAAACCCATAAACTTCTTTGAACACCTTGTTTTTGTATTTCTCTTAATTTACTCCTCCATTTTTCTTTACTTTGTTTATAAATTTTCCTTTATTGGTGCTACATGCCAGTTACCCTTTTCCATGAAATCAGCTTTTTTGAGTGAAGACTGTTTTTCTTATAGAGAAAATTGTATAGTAGAAGTTGAGAATATTTTCTGACAGATTTTACATTTCTTTCTTTTTTTCTACCATTGTCTTCCCCAAAGCTCCCTATACATTTAATTCCTTAAATCCTGTGAGTTTGAACACTTCTGTTCTCTGTCATCACTGCAGTGTCTCAGAAAAGAATCTCATTCCATATGCTTTCAGGCACTCAAGGAACCAAAACATGAAAACCTGGAATTTGTCATTACCCATTTGGCCTCTGGTCCATCAAATCCAGTAGCTTGCCTCCAGGAGAGATCAGTCCTTGACTCCTCAAAAGAATCTCTTCTCTCTATTATGTATTTGGTTAATTGGAAAATGCTGTTTTTTAGGTAAAAGATCCTGCATCATTTGGATAGCAACCAAGCCAGCCATATGGGAAGGAAAATAATCTAGTGAGTTGCAAAATAAGAAATCATGGTCCATGTGTTCCTTCTGATGGTTTTCTTTGGGATATGAGGTACTATCTTTTTGTGTTTCAGTTTATAGCTGTTAAATGGGGATATCCTTGGCTCTGTTACTAAGATTTGAGAATATAATGAATATGCATATAATAACTAAATCTTTTTACCAAAAAAAGGAACTCTTTTAGAGAATTCCCTTTCCTGACCACCAAAGAATGTTATCAACTGACCTGGCACTCTTCACAAAGTTAGTGATTTCACCTCTTCTCATTTCATGCACTAGTCCATTTGTGAAAATGTGTTGAGTACTTTAAAATATTGGATGACAGCTTTGCTGTAGAAGTAAACTGGCCAATAAAAGCCTATGACAATGTTTCCTGCATTTGCTCTTCTATTCCTATTCCTTGTCTAAAACCAATGACTTCCTGGAGAACAAAACACACTACTAATAAATATGGCAGAGATAATGACAAGGCCAGAATGCTCATTTCAGCTACATTGAGAATAAGAATTCTGTTTATCTATGCATTGCTGTAGCAAATCTTTTTTCTAGAGAACGAAACACCAGGAAGGAGGTATACATTCTTTATTTAACACCGACCAGCAAAAGAGGAGAGGGTCTGGAAGAGTGTCTGGTATCAGACCAGGTGGTCAAGAGAACCATTTGATAAGTGTATGTGTTGTCAAGAAATCTTGTCCTCCCCAAGGAGTAAAAAGAAAATGGCGTCAGGCTTTCATGAGAAGCGGAGCATGCTTAACTGGGACTGCGAACAGTGTACTTGCTGAACTGGGGACTCACATATGTATAAACAAATCAGGTTGAATGAGTTCAAAAAACTGTATTTTAAACTGTAGTTGTCATTCAAATTGTGTAGGTGCTTCAAAGTGGTGATGTCAATGAGTTCATTCAAATTGTTTTCCTAGAATGAGTCAACTTTAAGAAATGTGAGAGGTTTCATAACCACCAAGCAGTCTTTGTAAATCCATCTTGTTACTTATGTGAGGGTCCTGTGAAAATACAGTGTGAAATTCACTCCCCTGGAGAATAGGATAAATCTTTCTGGAACAATTTAAGTAGGATCATGTCTAGATGCAAGGGAATTAATAGTTTGTTTTGTTTTGTTTTGTTTTGTTTTTTAGCTTCCTAGGGCCTTTATATTTCTGTGAAACACCACAGATAGTGAGTAGATACAAAACACTTTAGTCTTGTGATAGTCTTTTCTTTGTCTCTACACATCTTCAGAGAATCTCTATTACTGTACTTAGGAATTTGACCAGAAAATAGACAAAGATGAAAATGTCCTCTGGAGAAATTGCCACACAAAAAGCATAGCTGAACCCCTGGTTATACCTTGTGGGTAAAGCACTCATAAGATCCAGGTGCATTTATTTAAGGATAAGATTTCATAGCTGTTCTGGAGCTAATTATTACTTAGAAGTCTATCTTTGTTTACGATTTATAGATTTATTATTTTGCCAAAGTTCAAAATCTTGTCACAAAAGACCAATCAGTAAAAAAACAGTTTGACTGAATTTGCTGGTCATGGAGTAGCAGTAAGAAGTATAATGTTAGCTACAAAAAGAAAAATATCTATGAAAAACTGAAAAGAAATGATTTTGTAGTCTCTCTTGAACAAAACATGGGGTGTACATTTTTTGGACCCTCTTTATCTCATGCTGAAACAACCTTTGACCTATAGTCATAGCTTTGTTAATTATTTGTACCTTTCATAATTCAGCAAAACTTTATTTGGGTTTATCTTTTTTCTTTGACATTAACTAGTACTTTACTCAATTAAGGTAAACATTCCAAATATGTTTGTAATGCGAAAAAATAACATGGAAGAAGTTTGAAATGAACCAATAAGCATCACCAACACATTCTTATAAATTTGTCAATGTTACAGGCAAAATAGAACTTCGACTTCTCTCCTGAAACATCTGTGACACAATTTAAGGAAATTCAACAGGTTAGTTCGTATACCTGATAAGTTTGCATAGCATCTTTGATACTTTTACGGAAACCTCCCCAACATTCTTCTATTAGGTCAATAAGCCACTAAGCCCATCTTTCCAAGAGGGGTCAGATATACAGGAAGACCCAGGAAATGAGTTTCGTATATTGATTCAGTTACTGTTGTGAGGTTACAAATACAGCATGAAGGCTATTGAGGCCATTTTGCTTAGCATGTGAGCAACCATTGGAAGGGTTAATGAATAGCCACAATTTTAAAGATCACATTTATGTGATTTAATCACCTTTAAATACCTGAAGAAAAATTAAGAGATCCGGTCCATCTCATGAGGTGCTCCATATAATAAAACATTATGGCAGACTTAGAGGTATTGGATTTTATAGTGTCTTTATACTAAACATACCACATCGATCATTTCTAACTGATAACGCTTTAATTAGTCAGGTTATTTAAATGTGAAATGGTGACCTAATGGAGTTTTATGCCTGATAATAGCCAGGTGGAAGAGAACATATGAATAACAGGATCCCTGTTCTATTGGTAGATGATAAGCAAGTCGGTATCTTTACATTTTAAAAAATTTTAATAAAGTAGCAAAACTTTATTTGGGTTTATCTTTTTTCCTTGACATTAATTAGTACTTTACTCAATTAAGGTAAACATTCTAAATAGTTTGTAATGTGAAGAAATAACATGGAAGAAGTTTGAAATGCATCAGACTGATAAGTTTATCTGAAACAACCATGAAGTACTATATTAATATATTAAACTAGCATTAGAAATTAATTCATTAAAAAAGAAACTAATTTATTCTGTGCTTGTGAGGATATAATAAAACTGCTATCTTCACATAAAGGTAGCAAGATGACACAACTTCTCAAAGGAAATTTGAAAATATGTGTTTCTAACTAATTCTATTGCTGGAATATTATCTTAAGGACATAGTCAAAAATACAGGACGAAAAGCTCCGTCCACTAGTATATGGATAGCAGCATTATTTATACTAGTAAGTAATTGGAAATAAATTAAATGTCCAACAGTAAGGTAGTTTATATTATAGTATGTTACATGGCTATTAAACTCATACTTATGGGGTCTATTTAACAGCATGAAAAATGCTTATGTCCTAATGTTAAGTGAAAAATTTATAGAAAACTATGTACATACTATTATTATAAATATATGTTAATTATATGTGTGTTTGTTTAAAAAAGATTTGAAACCAAGTAAAAAAAATTATGTACAAGGAAACAAGCCTGAAGGAAATATATGTAATTATGTATTTGGTGGTTATTGTTCTATTTTTCTTTTGTAATGTGTTTTAATTGTTTTTATGATAAAAAATTATAACTAAAAAGTAAATCCTACTGCATACAAAACTTCACTCCCCACCCCATAGACAGAAATTTAGATAAATTATGGAACTAGAAGAAGAAGAAAATAAAAGGAGGTCAAGTTGAAAGTTAATAACAAAGTAGTGGATAAAGAAATATGTAAGCATAAGGGGAACATTCCTGTGGGAGGTCAAGCAAATATGAACAGATACCTAGACGGCCTTGAAATTCACTGTTCACAAGTGAAATTTGGAGATCAGTTGCATAGGGAAATCGTAAAAAAAAAAAAAAAAGCAACTAAAATTCAGCCACATGGTAAATGGAGAGATGAGGGACAATGCATGACCTGAATCACATCCAGCTTCTTGGACAGTTCTCCTAGCCTAATCTGTGAATTTTGCTGAGTGCTGAGTAGCAAGGCAGGTTATCAACACTAAAGACTTGGGTCAGAGCCAGAAGTTATCCCAAAGGAACTTGGCTAAGCAGGAGCCTATTCAAAGAATTGAAGATAGAAGGCTATTTAAACAAGTTGTAAACTATTGAGCTGAAGTGGTGGCCACTTGTGAACGGAACATTCATATTCCACCATGATAACTTTGAAAGAGGAGTGGTCTCCAAAAAATAGCAAGCCATCTTTGAGATATTGTTGGCAGTAAACAAAACAAGGGGTTGCAAAAAGCATGTGCTTTTTGAGACTTCATATGATGGTTACTTGTTCTGGAGTTTCCAACTTTATCTACCAAATGTGTCTGTATGTCATTAATAAATAAACACTTTTATGTATGCATATAGAGGGAAGTGTTTGTGGAAGTAAAAGGGTTAGTGGATTTGAGGATAAATGTTGTATTCTGAAGGGTAATGGTTTGGTCATATTGTAGACTCTATGCCCTGATGATATGAGTGTGTAATCAAATTATACTACCTGTTAATGTCTTTGTACTGGCATACTCAAAAGTAGTCTACACTTGACTCCATTTTCTCACCTTACATTTGTTGTTGACTGCTCTTTAATTCCTTGGAATTTGGATTCCATTTTCATCACTTCATTAGTGTTTTTTAAAATCTTTCCTTACTTACAAGTAGCCATTGGCTTTTCCTTTTTCCCTCTGCATATTTCCATATGCACACACCTTTGGCTTTGTTTCATACCAGTTGGCCTTTTTTCCTAATTGGATAAAAATGGCTAACATTTAGTGAGCATTTACTCTGTACCAGGTATTGCACTAAGAATATCAATAGATGTTACTTTGAATTCTTTTCCGGTCCAGGTTGGAGTAAGGGGTCCTCTGATGTTGGGCTGGGATAGTTACCTTGATTCACTTCTCCCTTGAAATCATTTCCAGGTATAGTATAATAATAATAATAATAATAAGAAGAAGAAGAAGAAGAAGAAGAACAGAGGAGCTTGCTTTCACAAAGAAAGTCATATCAGTTAAGTAGACTTTCTCTTTACTATAAAACCAATTTGGAAATTATACGAGAAAGGAGCATCTTTACAAAGGAGATGCCTTTGAGTGTTAGTAGCATTTGCCTCTTTGTTTCTTTCCCAGCTCAGTGTTAAGTGGACATCTGACAAGGGAATATTTTTGGCCCTCATATCCAGTTGTCTGTCCCCCTGGTAATAGTAACCAAGGAATTATCTTTGTGTTGTGTAGATCTCAGTAAAAAGTGCCACGAAGAGCGCTTGCTATTGCATCGATACAGAGAAATTTATTATAGGAATGCAAATATCATACATATGGAAGGTTTGAAAATTAAAACAAAAAAAATAATAGAGGTCTCTTTGTATCCAACTCAGTGAGTCCAAGGTTTGAATTGGAAAACAGTAGAGGCGGGAGAGGTGAAATGGCATTTCACCCAAAGGCACATTCCGGGAGGATGTTTTAACTCAGCCTCTCATTTGCTGCCCTTCCTTGCCTCTGTGTTTTTGCATTGTCCCTTCTTTCTGCCTTTTCTTCTCCCTCCTCCCGTTTCCCTGTGGTTACAAACTGCTGTTGAAGTCGAGCATAGGTAGGGTGCTGTGACAATGGCAGAGAGAGAGAAGAGAGGCACTGTTTCTATTCAAACTCTCTGTATCTTTCCTCATTCTTTCTTTCAGCAAGCATCCCACATGAACTGTGGAGAACACACACACACACACACACACACACACACACACACACACACACACACACATTCTGTGCCAGAGCAGATCTCCTGAAAACTGCTGCCAAGTGGCTGCCGCCCAAGAGACTGCAGAATTTCTGGCACTAGGCAGAATCGATGACTGCAGCCAAGTGATTGTTGCTGAACTTACCTGTGTCGAAAGGTCAGCCTTGCGGTGCTAAGGCTGGGCACAGTCACTGAAGGCAAATTGGATTGTGAATGGAGGCCCTGAGGCATGTTCTGCACTTTGCAACTGGTCTGGCAGGCTCCTCCACCTCCTGAGTCTGCCACAGGCATGGGAAACACCTGGGCAGTGACAAAGGCAGGTAAGGCAGCTTTGCCAAGGTACAGTATCAGGTACCTTTGTTTTGCCCAGAAAACTGTACAGTGATGGCCACGCTCTTAGCAAGTGATTCTCCAATACACTGCATTGTGATGAAGTTCCAGATCTTTGCATGAGCTATTTACCTCAACACTTCAACTCTACAATCGTGTGTTATTTGAGTGGATCCTACACTGATTTGTAACTTACATAGAAATCTTAACCAATTCAAGACAGCACTAATGAGTCAGAGCACAGCTTGGACATTGTTCTGCGTACATATTCGTCTGTGTTTGTGTGCGTGTGTGTGTGTGTGTTCATGGGTTTAAAAAAGAACCATGGGTTATCAAAAGAATACCTCAAAGTGTAAGAACCAAAGTTATTTAACCATTGGTCACTTTTGTTCCTCTCTTCTTCCAAATGAAAAATAGGTAAAAGAAAAAAATACCATCTAATTTGTAAGAGGGTCAGAGGGATGGGTGAAATAATAACTTGTTTATGAGTGAAATGCATCTTCAACTTCCTGTGACTGCCTCCGTGCCCAGGGAACCAACTCTTCCTCCTTCCTACCTGCTGCTATGGAAGATGAGTCTACCCCCTTCATTCTGCCATCTAAGTCTAACCCTTTTACCTTCCTCGTCACACACCCTTTCACCTCTTCAGGAACTGTATTCTATTGCACGCCTCCTCTCCTGGTAACTTCAACTAACTTCCTCCCGTTAGTATTTAAATGTGATCTAGTCTTTCTTTCTTACCTTTTAGGAAAACCTTCCTCAATTCTACGGTACCTTTCAACTCCCCTGTATCTTTCACTACCAAACTCATTAGAGTCTGATCTATACCTGTCATCTTTATACTGCTTCCCATTCTCTCCTCAGCACACTGAACTCTGGTGTCCACCATCACCATCTGACTTTTTTATTTTAATTTTAATTCTTTGCTTATTTGATCAGTCAGCACCACTTGATCCTATTGACTATTTGCTCCATTAGAGGTGTTTCTTCCCTTGGTTTCAGTGACACCACACTCTAGTTGGTGACTTCTGCTTCTCTCAAGAAGTCCTTCCTGCTGTGTCTTTGTTGCATGTAGAAAGGTAATTCAGGATGATTCTCACTGATCTAATATAAATATTTTAATCTTATTTTTATAATAGCTAATATAATATCAGTTAAAATCTATGGGATTCCAATAAACTTTTGATCATCAATTTTAAAGTCACTGTATTATTACCATTACTTTATAGTGGTATAAGCACCTAGGATCATCTATCATTTGACTCCAGATCTATTCTTGCCTCTCTTTTTCCCATGAAAGTGCTAAATACTTCATGAGGGCTATCATCTTTATTTTAATGGGATTCTTTACAGTATCACCCATAATTTCATCTTACAGCTATTACAGCAGCGTCAGTATGAAGTATTCATGTTACTATCAGCTTACATTTAGTGAGCAACTGCTATGTGCTAGGTATTCACATTTGTAATGATCTCAACTCTATTCCAGTAAAAGGTGTAATATAGAAACAATAACAATTAATTATTCTAGTCCAGAACAAGTCTGCAGAATTAGATATACTTATGTCCCAATATTAAATTAACAAAGATAAGATTCACACCAAGTCTACCTAATACCCAAAACATATTTTCTTTTCGTTGTACATACTTACATTCTTCGCTATAACCCAATGTTCTGGTTCAGAACACTACAATTTAAGATTGTCTAAATAGTTAAGTGATAGCTTCTTATCTGGTCCTTTCTACTCTAATACATGACTTTCAAAACATTGAAGCCCCTCAAACCCCAACCTTTTTGGAATGACCAGAAACATTTCTCAGATTTCTTTTATAAAATTTTCATTTCCCCTGTATTGGTTGTTGGTTGTTGACTTTGACAAGGCTTGCTACACTGTCAAGTAAATTTCAAAAAAATTACTCTAAAAAGACAGCACGCACTCTGATTGTCCATGTGAGGGCTTGGCACAGGGATGAGACAGAAAGGAGTGACATGTGGAACTATAAGAGAACAAATAGAACTAATTGGCTACAGGGCAACTAATTGGCTGGTGGAGGGGGAGTGATTTTGTTCCCCTTCTCCCAGGGGATATTTCACAGTCTGGAGACATTTTTGGTTGTTACAGCTTGGGGAGTGGGCACTGTTACTGGCAACTAGTGGAGAGAGGCTGGGGATACTGCCAAAAATTGTACAATGCACAGAACGGTTCTAGCCTCGCTCTCCCGCAACAATGAATTTTCAAGCTCAAAGTGTCAGTAGTGCAGAGGTCAAAGAGACCCTGCTGTAGAAAACGGGAAAAGAAGGAAAAAAGGAGACTTTGCAATTTTGAGTCTCTGTGACAACAGACATGGAGATTTCAACCAGAGCAATTAGAAGCCCAGAAGTTTTGCTGCATTATTGGATAAGGGGATGAATCATTTCAACCGGCTTGAGCTTGCGGTTAATGTGAGAGACACAGCTGGCAGAACCAGGAGGCAGAAACCTTGTTAAACTAAAGCAAGAGGAAGAGGAAATGTGGATATAGAAGTAATTCACCTTGGGGTGATAGTTGAGACCACAGAAGTGGTTGAAATGTTCACAGACATGTGGGAAAAGAAGAGTAAAGGCATTTTACTGGGACTTTAAAAACATACATCCTTCATATAAATGGTGTATTTTTAAGTGATATACAGTAAGAATTATTCCTGCTATGCCCATCTGTTTCAACATGAGGAATCAAAATTTGAATACCAACCTTTCTAAAATAAAGGTTTCTGGACAGATTTAGTTTCACTTGTGTTAATAGTTTGTTTCTTCTACATTAATATCACACTTTCCCTTTGAAGCAGAGGTTATCAAATTTAATATTTATTTTTGCTTAGGGTTTACATGTTAAGATGATAATGTGGCAATGGTAAGAGTAGCTGAAGATATTTTGCTGTAACTCTAGATCAGAAGAAGGATGTATATAAAGAGAGGTGTAGCCTAGCTCTTTTTTTTTTTTTTTTTTTTCCAGTCTGTCTGCTTTCTGGCTTGGTTTCAAAGCACTTAATAGTTTCAGCTTATACTTGCTAAACATGGAAACATTGAAACACCACACCCTTGTGTTGCTTATAATGAATAGTGTCTTTAGCACAAACGTATTTTTATCAAAGCACCTAGAGACAGCCTGCCACACCTGTCATGTTATTACTCAGCCATACTCTCTGGCTGCCCAGTCTTATTGTGGAGAAGTTGTGGGGGGTAAGGAGCTGCTAAGTTAAGTAACCTGCAGCTGAATAATTTTAACAACCCGGGCTGAGGATCATTCCACTGCATCTCTTTCTTCCTCCAAAGCAAGACCGACCCATAATCAAATTAAGAAGTTCTTATTTATGGATACTTGTAACTTCACTTATCTGATCCTAGAAAACTCCTAGGTTGTTTAGAAATATTGCTACTGAAGAATAAAATGTTGGCAGATAAGACACCCACTGGTTCTGTAGGAAGGATGAGTTGGCAACATCTGGGCCCTCCCTCCAAGGCCTTCAGGCACAGTGAGATTTGGAGTTTCCCGGATTAAGGAACCAGTTTGGTTCCTCTTAACTCCCTTATAAAAATTTCTTGACTTTATTGGTTGTGTCTTATGAAGATTCATGGCTTCATCTGCTCTGTCTTTTGAATAATATTTACAGCTTCGTTAGCCATAGCCTTAAAAAAAAATCTTAACCTTATTATTCAAATAGATGTCTCATCATGCTGAATAACGCATGACCTACACATGCTAAGAATAAACTGGATGGTGCCATGAAATCTTCCACCCACGTAACTGGAAATGCATGGAATGCAAAACTGTATCTCAACTGCAGTGCTCTGTGCAGAAATGGCTTTTCATGTTGGTAGAGGAAACCACCCATTCATACTTCGTTAGAATGGTCTGGAAGTGTCTGTGTGGCAATTTCTCCCTGAGGCCTGCTTTCGTATCTGAAATTCTTACCATTACATACAGTTCTTTGTCTAAGACATCATTTCAGTAAAAACACCTATAAAGTGCATAGAAATATTCTAGAAGGGTAGGAACATTGAGTCAGTTGAAACACAGATAGGTTTTTCCTAATTTGAGCCCTGTTTCTTGGAAAGTAGAGCTCTGACAAAATAGAAGGAGAATATTTGAGCAAGGTAAGAAATCAGCAATATTCAAGTATTACTAATGGGCCTATTGTAGTGGCAGTAGGTAGACAAGGGTGGAAAAAGCTGAGGCATGAGGCAAGGATCCATTGAGGCAAGCATGCTGCCTGAGGAAGCAGAGCATGCCCTTTGGGCTGTGGCCATTAGAAACCTATCCTTGAGACACAGAGGTGGGTCATTTCTAGTAACAGCAACAGGAACAATAAATCAGTAACAGTTAACTTCAAGTATTCTTTATTGGGTTCCAGGACCTTGGCTATATATTTCACATTAGTTATCTTATTTAATTCTTACAACAACTGCAGATGAATAAACAGACTCAGAAAGGGTAAAACCTACCCAGGGATGAAGTTAAGAAAGTGGGAATAATTGGGATTATAAATGAGGTTGTTCTGGTTCCAAATTCATGATATTAGCCAGCATTCATATTGCATCTTTATGATCTTTCCCCTTGTTTTCTCTCCCTCTTGTCATCCCTTCAAACTTATCCTTGCCATATGCTGTTTTCCCTGCCTAGGATGTCTCTGCCTTCTTTTCTACCTACTGGAATGCTTTTTTAATTTCTTGAGAAATAAGTGAAATGGTGAAATACCACCTCTTTTAAAAATTTTTTCTTTAATGTATGATCTGTTGCATTCATATTGTAAGTAACCAGGAAGATAAGGCTCTATTCCCCACCAGATTGTAAGATAACTTTTTTTATTATAATGTTTGCAGAACAGAGTCTAACTTTGCTCATTGAACACAATAGATAACCATTAGACATTTGTTGAGTGAGTAAATTCAGTCATAGGTATCCTGTAAAATTAGAGAATAAGAAATTTTCATCCTGAAGTTAACAACAAAGGATTAATTATGTTTTCTAGAGTTGATTTTAGAAGGCAGAAAATAACTTAGTACTTTCAAGAATATTTTCATTTTTTAATGAACTAAAATTTTCATTAGCTGTCCGGACAATTGTTATAAAGGTCACTAATTTGCTTGTGATTGGATAATTGAATTTTGTTGTATATCTTCAAGTGACATAAGAATGGAAAAAACTATATACATACATATACATATAGTTTTTCCATAGTTTATACCTTTGAGGACCCATAATTGCAAACTTCTGCCAAAGGCGAATATATGCACTGTAAAAATGAGGAAAACAAAATACGTGCCAATTTATTATTCAGTGCATTTATGAATAAATGATATAAATGGGTGTTAGGAGATATAAATATGTATGCTACAGATAGAAAAATACCTTATAAGTAACTTTAAAAGAGACATATAAAGGTGCTGTAAGTGTGGGAAACACATCACATATGGCCCTAAAGACATAATGCGAAACATCAGAGAAACACGTGGTTGCTTTTTGTGGTCCTAGGAAACCAGAGATGTGTATTTATCCATTTGTAAATTTTTGTGTGTGTGCCTTGATGATAGCAAGTTCTTTACAAAATTAAAACAAGATAGATAAGTCCCTCCACCTACTTATACTTTTTAAAAATAGAAATTGTTTGTTTTATATTTCCCAATATTAAATATAAATTGGAAATGTAAATACTTCTGAAATGGAGAAAAATTTATAGGAGAGCTATCTTGTCCCTGCAGTTTCCTCTTCCTCTTAGCCAGTGGGACGTATTTTAGTAACTTTGTTAAGCCAAATCAAACTGAGTGTGTGTATGTGTGTAGGTGTATGTATGTGAGTGTATCTCTCCTTACTCTTTGTAATTTAAGAACCGAAAGTAGCTGATAACTCCACTGGCAGCTTAGGATATGAATATCAAAATGGTGCATTTATATACACTATTCTCTGGTTCTAGACTGAACATAATCCATCCACCCATTCATTTACTTCATGCACAATAATTGAGAACCAACAGCTTTTCAGGCTGGAGTACAGAAAAGAATGTGCCATAGACTCAGTCTTGAGGACTTAGTCCGGAGGAATAGGCATACTTATAAACCAAAAATGTGACAAATACATACATTTTTAATGTTCTATTTGAAGATCTGATGCTGTTTTAACCTTGGATTCTGGATGAAGGATACTTAAAACGTTTGCCCAAGAAGAACCACCCAATACAGATTGCTGTGTACCACACAATTCTTAGCTGTGTGATAAGTTTTTAAATGTTAAGGGCAGGTAGCACCAGCAAATTACCCGAGCTTCAGGGCTCTGACCTCAGTTTTAGCCATTCATGAATCCACTGGGAGTCATGCCGTGGGGGCTTCCTGTCCTAACTGACATCTGTCATCTGAAGAGCATTTTATTTCTGGTCTAGATTTGGACTAGCAGAGAGCAGCAGATAGGGTAAGAAACTGAATCCATTTCTCATGATATCTGAAGGTAAAACCCTTGAAAGTCCTGGCTATGCACCATCATAGGCACAGAGAAAAGTTACTTTGTCCTTTTCACTCTCTTTATCTGCTCAATTTATAGGGCATTATTGCTTAATGATTATGCCTTGAAGCTAGGCTTTCCGAGTTTATCACTTAGTTCTATCATTTGCTGTCTGTGTGACTTCAGGCAAGTTATTTAACTAGTGCCCATTTCCTCGACTGTAAATGTAAAATAACAACACCTGCTAATAAGATTGTTGTGTAGATGTAGTTAATGAATGCATGCAAAGCAATTAGAGCAGCACCTGACATATAGGCAGTGCTATTGTTATATTACCAAGTTTTTATGACACTTGTTTTTGCTGGGCCCCGGAAGGCAACAGACTCCTTCTCAATATAATACTCCAGACAACCACTGTCTCTGGATTGGAGTTGCACATGAGGTAAAATTAATTTGTTAGCATTATCCTATGGAGGTATAAGGATCTTTCTACTATTATAAGAAAAGTCCTCTGAAAACCAGCTCTAAGCAGTCTTACAGGACATTGTTCTTATTAACCTGCCAACTGGTCCTTTTATAGAAAGCATCTCATAACTCAAGGGAACTATCCCTGCCAGAGGTATTTGCATTTTAACAGACTTACTAAAAATATACATGGCTTCACAATCCTCAGGTATAGTGTTTTGATGGTGAAATTCCAGGTATCATAATCAATAGTGAGGGAGCGCGGATCTCCCACAATGAATTGAGATACTCAGGGGGCCTGAAGCTGACCCAGTTTAGTTGCATCCTCTGGCTATCTGCAGGAGAAAATCTTCTCTGCAGAAAGGTTTCCCCAGTTCTCAATGAAGGACTGAAGGACTCCTACAAATAAGACTAAGAAATGAGCTCCTAATAAAAAATCCTTGCATGTCTGAGGAAGCCACTTTGACTTAAAGTTCTAGGACTAACAGACAATAGATTTAGAACCTTGAGATACTTGAATTTTTTCAGGTATGGAGTATACATGTAGAATATCACATAAAATGTTACATGCAGTAACTATATAATAATTAAAGACATAAAGGATGCAGAAGTTACCAGTCAATAGAAATGTATTAAGAAAGAACAAGGAAAAATGGAAAAGGAAAAAACTCTAAATATGTAAAACACTTGACAGAATGATAAAATAAAACTCAACTATTACAGGTAGCATATTGGAACCAAGGTTAGAATGAAAAGGTCTGACACACAGAATGGAAAAGAGGTGATATGTAAAGAGAGATAGTTGGATGTGAATTTTCCAGACCTGATGAAAAAACATGTGAATTCTCAGATTTTGGAAGAGTAATGCAGCCTAAACAGGATAAACAAAAAGAAATTCACACATTGTTGTGCAATTGCAGAACATCAAAGACAAAAAAAACCTTAAAAGCACCCAGAGAGAAAGAACAATTAAACTGAAACAGTAAGTGGAGTGACAGTGTCTTTCTCAGCTGCTTCTAGTAGAAGCAGTTCCGCATAATGGAATAATGGAGTAATGTTCCCAAAGAGTTGAAAGGAAGTAACTTACGAACCATTCATCTGTATACTTAGCAAAACTATTATTCAAGAATGAGGGTGCAGTAAAGATACTTTCATAAAAATAGAAGCTGAAGACAAAATTTACTACTGAAATTCACCAAAATCACTGCTTTAAGGAACTTTTTTTTTTTTTAACGTTTATTTATTTTTTTTCTGAGACAGAGAGAGACAGAGCATGAACGGGGGAGGGGCAGAGAGAGAGGGAGACACAGAATTGGAAGCAGGCCCCAGGCTCTGAGCCATCAGCCCAGAGCCCGACGCGGAGCTCAAACTCACGGAGCACGAGATCGTGACCTGAGCTGAAGTCGGACGCTTAACCGACTGAGCCACCCAGGCGCCCCTTTAAGGAACTTTTAAAACAATGCTTCCCACACTTTTTGGTCTTTGGGACCCTTTTACTCTCTTGAAAATTTTTGAGAGCCCCAAAGAGCTTTTGTATATGTGGGTTGTATCTATCAATATTTATAGTATGAAGATTTAAAAGGAGAAATTAAAAATAGTATTTATCAATTCACTTAACAATAAGTTTAAAAGCTACTGTATGCTAACATAAATGTAACATACTTTTTATGAAAATAATATATTTTCAAAAAATAATGAGAAGAATGGCATTATTATACATTTTTCCATCTCTCTTTAATATCTGGCTTAATAAGAGACAGATTCTTGTATCTTCTTCTCATGCCATGTAGCTCCTGGAAGATCCCACTGACAGAGTAGAGTGAAAATGGCAAATAATTTTTAGTGTTTTTATGGAAATACTTCTGACCTCATGGATCCATTGATAGGGTCACAGGTACATACAGAGATCTCTGCCCCATAACTTTTTGAGAGCTAATGTCTAAAATATGTCCTACAAGAAGAAAGTACATGAGACTACAGGGAGACATGAGATACAAGAAGTAATTTTAGTAAGAATAAAGTGGCAAAATATGCAAATTTGCAGATAAATATGTGTGACCACAGTAAGAATGATGCATTTAATTGGTAGAGTACATATGAGCATGGATAATAAATGTTTAGAATGAAGAACAGATAGTAATGATAAACATAATACTAGTAATAGCAGACGTTATTTATTGACAACTAGTGTGTCAGATCCTATGCTGAGCACAGTCGTTTAATCCTGACAGTAAATTTGTAACATAACTACTCTTATGATCATTCTTTTTGTAGTTGAGAAAATTGGGGCCCACAAAAGTAAAGTTACTTGTCTAGGGTAGCAAAGTCAGTAAATGATGGGCCTAAGATGCTAAACCTTGCGATCTGACTCCAGGCACTGCAGTGGAAGCAAATGATGTCTAAAGTTAGAAAATAAAAATGTAGAGGTGGAGAGTAATTTTGCTAAGGGGATAAATAAATTAATATCTAATGGCTGCCTTGTATATGCTTAGCTGAAGCATAGATATTATGGAGAATTTTAAGTCTCCATTCTAGTGGGGTCTGCAATCTTGTGGGCATAAAAAGTCTTAGGCACATGAGAAATGTATACATTATAACACAAAATCATGTTTTCAGACCTATAGACATTTCTGGATAATGACATTGTATAGAAGTATGGGGGCAGAGCATGAAGGAAAAGGATTTGAGGTTGTGTTAGAGGGTGAGTGGAATATGGATCAACCAAGAGGTGGTAGGAGCGTATCAGTGGACGTTTGAGCAATGGGAAAAAGAATAGACAATGAAAAGTGCTTTAATATTGTACAAACCACATTTGAAAGATGATAAGTCTGTCATATATAATATATGAGAGTTATTATGGATGTTTCCAAACTTCATGTCAGTGGTGTCCTGTGGGCCCCGTGGCCTTCATCTTTAGGCAGATAACAGACCTGTTATAACAGTCTCCTGACTGTGTGGTCTTCTGCAGCGTTTTCCTCTTCTTTTTATCAATTCTCTTTATATTCATCTGGTCACCAAATTTTCATGTGTGTCTTTGAGTTGTTTTATGTTGCTGAAAAACGCTTGATGTTGCTGTATCCAGGAAATAAATCCAGTGTGGTGAGGGAAGAAACACTCTCAAGACCTGGAATAACAAGACCTTTTTTTGGCTGCTCTATTGACTACACATGACCTGAATCAGCTCTTTATTCTCCAGTCTTTTCATCTCTGACCTGGGGAGGGCAGCCACATTACTGCTAGACAATGTTGAAAAACACTGACTCATTCTGATAAAGGAGGATTGCTAGAAATCATTGACTAAAATCCTAAAACTTTTCATTGCTATTTTAATTTAAGCAACACTGTGCCATACGTTGTGTTTTAATTACTAGCTAGGTTTCTAAATGTAGACTGTAATTTGATAAAATATCTGTAATGTAGGCAAGCTACTATAGCTAAATACCCTTGCCATTTGCTGATACATATTGTATGTATACATGGGCACCATATGCACACATATGGCGACTTGCTATATGGCTGTAAGACTTGGACCTGTATTTGTATCAGTTCCATTTGTGGAGGTTCAGAATAGTGTTTATAGGAGAAGGAAAGAGAAAAATGGGACTGTCTTTGACAAGAATCAAAATCTGAAAACTTTCCTCCTCAACCATCCTAAGCACATGCATTCCACTCCTGACTTTGATAGTAATAATAGTTAATATGGATATAGCACTTCACAGTTTATGAAACATTCATGCATAGTTTTCATTGTGATTGTGGGGCACCTAACTGTGGGAACAAAGCCAGTGTAACGCCATCATGTGAGTAATGGGGAGGAGGTGTGGATTGGGTCTGTGAGCTATGCAGCATCTACATTGCAGGGCAAGTATTTGGTGATGAGGAGTTGGCCTTTATTATGTATGCAAAGGGAAGCCACTGAAAGGTTTTAAGCAAGAGAGTGACATGAATTAATTTACATTTTAGAGAATCTCCCAGATTGCCACATGGAAATGGATTGTGGGTGGATAAGGGTGAATGCATAGAGACCAGTTAGGAAGCTACTAAAGTAGCCTCCCTGAGAAGTGGTGGTGGCTTGCGTGTATTCACCTTGGAGCTAACGAAGCTTTATCTTCAGGGCCCCTTGCTTCAAAAGCTACTTCTTAGGCTGGGGAAGAGCCTGAGCAATGTATTCGTGACATCGTGTGTCTGGTGATATTAGTCAAAATAAGACATTTTAGCTATTAACTGTTGAGACAACTGTTTCTTTCCATTCTGACCTTCTGTCCACTGTATTTTCACTTGGATGGGGTGATACTGGAGTGGCTATAAGCATTTTTACGATCTTGTCAAGGGGAAGTTGAGTTGGGCATATGTCATTTTAACTACAATTTGGAAAGGTGTTTTGGAATGGTCCCGTCTTACAAATGAAGCATGCTTCTTTGATAATCTTTACGTTTATTGGAGAACCAAAGAAATACAGATTAAAAACTAATGATAAGAAACAAAAGTGATAAAGATAAACCACAAAATCCCTAGAAATTATTCTGACATGTAGAAGCAAATTGTGTAACCCTCAAATTTTCAAATTTCATTAATCCATTAAGAGATAAATTTTGAGTAGAAGTAATTGATAGTTCACTGATTGTTTGATAACCCAGTTAATGAAGAGGAGTGAATCATGTGGGCTTATTGGGAAAAGATGTAAATTTCTTGCTGTTTTGATAAAAGGAAGAGAACATGAAACGAATGCTATACCATTCCCAATGAGAACATCAGCAAACTGCATAATGAGTTTTGCTGATTCTAAGAGTATTTAAGATGAGTCACTAAATATATAGAAAACTTGAAATGCTCTGAACTTTTAGAGCTCATCTACAGAAGAAACCATAAAAATTTGACAAAAGTCTGAAACATGTACATAGAGCTACAATAACACGCGGTGATGCTGACATAAAACTGCTAAGCTCTCAGCAGCTATCCTCAACTTGTTGGAAGAAAGACTGAATTATCTATTGTCTTCACCAAAAACTATTTTATAAAACTGTTGTCGTATGGAGGTGATCAAAGAGTATGCAGCCATTTGTGTAGGAAAAATTATAGCGATGTGTGAACATCTCAACTAATAAAGATAGTATGTCGTTTTTCCAGGTTTAAAAATAAACTTTGTAGTGTTTTTCAGCTTAAAAAATGTGCACGTGTGTGTGATTTTCTTTTCCTCATTAAAAAAAAAATATTCTTCTTTAACTTAATTTTGTATGTGTAGCTCTTTAAATATGGCCTCTCAAATTCAACAAGCCTCAGGTTCTACCAAACCTGGCTCTGCCCTTCAACCTGGGTTGTGGCTGAGCAGATGGTGAAAAGTGGAGATATTTAGGATGTATTTTGGAGGTAAAATAAATTCTCCTATGGTTGTCTTTTCGAAGGGCTAGAGCCCCTTTCTGAGGGTGAGTGAGTTAAAACTGAGAAAAAATGTAATTCGTTTAGAGTCCTACAACTTGGAACTGACTAACTAGGATGGAATCTAGATATGTTAGGTTCAAGTGCCTTTGTCATTGTCATATTTGAAGCTTCGGTTTTCGTAGGGTGGTTTAGACGATTCAATTAGTTGATGCCAACAAAATGCTTCATGTGGTGTCCAGCACATTGTTGAGTGTGCTGATAAGTGTTGCTATTATTAAGGTGTTAAGAGGTTTATTCTTTAGGTGCACGTGTTTTTGTTGTTTTAAATTGGGTGTTATTTACTTTTTTGTCCGCTTGCCAATCTCTCTGAGGGAGACAGCCCGCTCTGCTGTAAGTTTCCATTTTTGTTCAGTGGATAAAGGAGTCTCTCTTCTTTGCTCTCTACGTGTCACTTTTCAGCGAGGCAGCGCCCGTAACTAGGAGTGGCTGCTCCTAAGCAGCAGAGCCCTTCAGCTGATCAGCCTATGGAGCTTCAGCAGCTGATCATGCCTCAGAGCTGCTTGGGGAAACCTGTACATGGGACAGAAAGTGTACGTGCTTCAGTAGGGATGTTGGTGGTATCCTCATGTTTTGTTTTGTTTTATTATTTTAATCTTACTTATTTTTGAGGAGAGAGAGAGAGAGAGAGAGAGAGAGAGAGAGAGAGAGAGAGAATGAGAGAATGAGCAGGGGAGAGAATGAGCAGGGAGAGAATGAAGCAGGCTCCAGGCTCTGAGCTGTCAGCACAGAGCCCGATGTGGGGCTCGAATTCGTGAACCTTGAGATCATGACCTGAGCCGAAGTCAGGCGCTTAACCGACTGAGCCACCCAGGTGCCACAGTGGTACCCTCATGTTTTAAGAGGTGGGAAAATGGAATCATGCATTTCCTGATGATACAGAACAGGGGAAGTCTTTAGGGCTCCAGTACTTTTCTAAAATAATCAGATCTAGCTAGTTTAGAATATTTTAGGCAGATTTAAGATGAGGAATGAGATGGGATGAGTCTAAATGTTACAGATTCTACACAGCAGAACATTCTCTAAATGATTTGCTATTGAAACTTGTTTCAATGACTAACAACTCTTAAGGTCTCTTTGGACTTCTCAATTACTTCTGTAGAACTTATTTAGTCACAGTTAACGAGGAAGAATAACATTTATCTCTTTGAGAACCACAGTTTCATTCAGGGTTTTATTTTCTACATGTTATCATAATGAGTTCCTGCTTTATCATCCAATATGCTGATAGGCCCTCTCTTTTTTATTTTTAGTTTTAATTCTAAGATCAGAGACCTGAAGGCTTTCAGATATACAGGTACATGTTTAAATGCATGCACAAGTTGTTTTTGCTGGGAGAGAATGAGAGCTCTAAAATTGGGTGTTTTTGTAATGTTCCTTTCCATCTTCATGTAACAAAGACTATTGCTTCTGTTCTCCCAGGCTACCACACCCTTAATTGGTCATCATAAATCCTGTGGGCTTTCAGCAGTTTGCCAGGAGAGAGAGCAGTTACTTTTGTTTGTTCTTTCATTTGCTGGTATTCTGCTTGTTGGACTTCTAAATTAGCAGAGTGCCTGATAGAGATTTCAGTTTTAATTTGAATTCTGCACTTTAATTACGTGTTTTCCACCTGCTCAAATAGGGGCTGGGACAACTTCTTTTTCTTTTCTTTAGCAGATCCACATTCCACGACCAGAGCTTTAGAACTCTCTGGGAAATAATGCAAACCGATTGTGACTTCTTTCTTTCTGTCCCCAGTGTGGCACTTGAAATTATGTAAGGTATGGGTCAGTGAGAGAGAGAGGAAGTCTGACCGGAAAGAGAGATGATTCAGAATTGAAGAAAGATTCAATTAGGATTGAGATTTGGGGGCAAAACCCCATTTAGTGAGTTTCTCTTCTCTATGAAAATTTGCTTAAAATATAGGATGAGATCAAACAACCTGATTTTCACAGCATTAAAAGTTAAATGTTTCTCATTTGAATTTTACGATAGGTAAGCAAGGTATCTTCAGAATTGTATGGTAAACTGTTGTCTTCAGGCTGAAGGACATTCATTTTACAGACCACTTTTTGCATGAACCTTTTATTTCTTGTAACAGAAAAGAATAATTCCTACTCTGAATTTCTAATGAGATTATGTTTTCCCTTCTCCCCAGGCCCCTTTCTAAATATGTATACACACACGTACGAAAACATGATTCATGCATGCCGTTACAAATATGCTTATATTTACATAAACAAAATATTTAACTTTTTTTCTTTGGTATGATGTCAATGTTTTGTTGCTACAATTGAGTGAAAGCCCCAACGGGGTCAGGAAGTGAGGTCACTTTTCTTTCTTTATACAGAATGTGCAGACCCTCTGGTAGCTCTGTCTGCATTCTCTGTTCTGCTTTGTGAAGATGTTAGGAAAATCAGACGTGGACAGCCCAGGGGTAGATGTCTTCCCTTCCACTGTGATAGACTTGGTTCAGTGTAATCCCTGTAGGTCACCGTGGAAGTGACTGCAGGGTATCCTGGAGCAACTTCTCAAGCCTTGCATCCCTGACTCTGTGGAAAACAGTGTACGTTTTTTTTTTTTTTTTCTCACTGCTTTTCATCTGATCAGATGCCCAGTGCTAGATGAATAGTTTAATCTCTTAACCCCAATAGGAAGAGGAAGGAATGGCCTAATTATTGTATAATTCATCACTTATTGTGCTTTGGCTGTCGCCCTCCTCCCCCTCTTAGTCACCTCCTCAGGACCAGCTTCTCCTAAACTATTCTATCCAAACATTTTGAGTCTTGACCTACTTATTGAAGAACATGCCCAGAAATTTGATCCTGTAATTTGAGCCTATACTTCTTTATACTTCTTTATAGTAGCTCTTTAGAGCAGAGGCAGTAAGTGGTGGCCCTTGATTAAGCATTGAGGGTTTTCTGTTGTTGTTTAAATGAACAAATAAATATTTCACTGGGACATCATTGGTATCTTGATTTGGTTTCAAAGTGAATGCAGCTACATGCCTCGAGTGACTGCTTTTAAACAATTAGGTCCTGTCTCCACCTTAACATTTTGTTCATTAGTCACTGTTGAACCTTTGTCCTTACTTGTCAGTATCTGAAAAAACATAGACTTTAGCTCACAATGTCTACTCATTCTCTCCAACACTGTGATAAGAGTTTCCTCACTCATGGCCAACCTGTCAGAATGGAAACTCTGCATCACAGGTGGGATTGGGAAATCTCGCTCAAGCTATGTCCCTGTGACTCCAGTCAGTATGAAAATGGAAAGTGGTGATCTGGATGGTTATAAATGATGGGAATTTTTCAAACATCTGGATACTTTCATCTTTTAGATTAGTAGACCCCAAGTTCTTAAATTCATAGTCCAATAAAAAATTTGACAACCTTACTTTTATCAGGTTGAAAAAGGTAACAAGCTGTACTTCCTTTTGCCATCATTTCACGAAAGGAAGGCCATATAAATACCAGAAAAGGAAAGGTCATAATCTCAGATTACAAGAGTGAATCCACTGTTTCACTGAAAACATGCCATCTCTTGTTCATTTCATACCAGACCCTGTGAGAACTCTGTGTTGGGACTGAACACGGGACCTGCTTTGGGGACATAGGTCAGCATTTGTTTGGATGCCTGATATTTTGACAATACAGACCACAGATGCCTATCAGTGTAGGAGTTTTCCTTACGTGTTTTTCCTTCTTATCAGCATGCTGAGGTGGTTGCTTTATATCTCAAGAGTTCTGCCTAATGGGTATGTCTTCCTATAGATGGCTTTTAACTTCACGTTGTTTCTCTGGTAAGATAACTCAGCTATGCTTGTGGGCTTAGTGAAGATTACTCATTCTGAAACAGGATCAGCCTTACCCTTCTACAGAGTAGGCAGTGGCTTGTGTGGCATGATTCGTGAGGTGCTGAGAAAGCTTGAAAGTAATTCTTCCACTCCGTTGCCACACAGCTTGAAATCAAAATGTGCAGATATTTATTCCTTTGGGCTCCTCAAAGGTCCTTCTGTGTCCTCTTCTTTATTTACACTCTGTCCTTAAGTCATGTCCATCACCCTAAAGGCTTTAGATACTTTATAAAATGTACCTAATAGGACTTTGTTTTTATTCAGGTACGGTGAGGCCAACAGATCAGGAGACAAATGTCATTGAACGGTGGTTTGTTACTCATAGCTCCCAAGAGGAAGGACGTGCCATGTTTCACAGGGCCACATGGGGAAGCACCAGGGTCTGCCAGGAAGCAGAAAGGGCAAGGGGAAAGCATGCACAGGAGCCTTTCCTGTGGTTTTCATAGGAAGGAGGGTGAGGCGGTGTCAGCAAGCAAAGCAGGTTTAGGATGGGATAGCGGAAACAGCTGAGGTGGGCTCTGGCTGGGGGGATGGCCCTTCCTTGTCTGGTGCCTGGCAGTGGGCTGGTTAAGACAGGGGAGTGCTGGTTTGATAGTGAGAGCCTGATAAAGGAGGTGGGTGGGGTGTGAGCTCTGGATTAGTTGGTTTGCCTATGAAAGGCATGCTCTTAGGGAGACTTTCCCGAGCCCTGGGAGGGGCACTGAGGCTTCGGATGGCACAGCACCAAGAATACAGAAAATAAGAAAAACAGAGTTAATACATGAATCCCCGAATTGGTGTCTGCTTCCCAGACCTCCCTCTCATGCATATTCATCTCTCCAGCTGCTCTTGGCATCATCACTTAGATGCCTCAGGGCATTTCAGAATTAACCTGCCTCAAATGAAGCACCGATCTATCCCCAAACCTGGTCCTCCCCCTTTGCGCATCTCAGTAAATACTACCTCCAAAAATAAAGCTGGAAACCTGGGCAGCACCTTTCTTTTCCTTGTTGCTATGTTCAGCCCATCTGCCACTCCTTTCAGTACTTCCTCCAGAGCAGATCTTATGTTTATCCACCTCTCCTTCTAGCCGCTCCTGCCATGTGAGTCCAGATCAATACTTCTTATCTGATCTTCCAACTCCCAGTCTTCTCTGTGTGGGGAAGGCACAACAGATGACAAACCGACAATTATTTAAAAACCAAAAAAAGTCAACAAATGAATATAGAAGCTATAAAATTAGAAATACTCTTCTCTTCTTCCATTTTCTCAATTCCCCCATCATCACGGCCCTGCAGCACAGGACAGGGTCTATAATCCTGACATATGCTAGAGTAAACTTGTAAAAAATATTAAGCAGAGCATATCACTGCCTTACTTAAAAGTCTTTAGGGCTGTAAGGTTTCAAACATGCTCAGAATCCAGCCCACTTCCTTACCATGAGCTAGAAAATCCTGCATGACATGACCACAGTCTGGCATATTCTGACTTCATTTCGTGCCATCTTCATCCTCACTCACTGTGTTTCGTAGCCTTTTTGAGTTTCGAGAACATTCTAAACTCTTTCCTGCTGCAGGAACTTGGCAGTTGCTGGTAACCTCTATCTGAAAGTTGTTTCCTAGGCTTTGTGTGCCTCTGGCTTCTTGTTTCTTACATATCAGCTTAACAATTATTTTTTTAATGCTTATTTATTTTGAGAGAGAGAGAGAAAGCGAGAGCATGAGCCTGTGCCTGCATGAGTTGGGGAGGGGCAGAGGGAGAGGGAGAGAGAGAATCCCAAGCAGGTTCCACACTGTCAGCGCAGAGCCCGACACAAGGCTCCATCTCACAAACCATGAGATCATGACCTGAACTGAAATCAGGAGTCAGACGTTTAACCTACTGGAACGCCCAGGTGCCTCAACAATTATTTCTTTAAAGAACACTTCTCTGATCACCCTCTCTAACCACAACTCCCTCCTCACCACTGTCCATGCCATGTATAACGTCAAGTTGTTTATTTTATAATATTATACTGATGTTTGGTTATCTCGTCTTTGTTAGTTTGTTGTTTACGGGGTCTTCTCTGCTTGAATGTCAGCTCCAGGAGGTCTGGCCATCACTTGCCTCCTCACCATTATAGCTCCTTGCTTATAATAGGTGCTTGATAAGTATTTTTTAGATGAATGAATTATTTAGACAATGCCTTTTCACCTGATTTTTTTCAGCTTTATTGAAATATAATTGGCATAAATAGCACTGTAAATGTGAGATACATAGCATGATGACTTGATATAGGTATATATTGTGAAATGATTACCACAGTAAGGTCAGTTAGCACACCCATCACCTCACATAATGCTATTTGTGTGTGTGTGTATGTGTGTGTGTGTGTGTGTACTGAGAACATTTAAGATTTGCTCTCTTAGCAACTTTCAAGCATATAATACAGTACTGGTAACTATACTCACCATGCTGTACATCACCTCCCCAGAACTCATTCGTCTTACTACTGGAAGTCTCTACCCTGTGACCAACATCTCTCCGTCTCCCCTACCTCCCACCTCCTGGAAACCACTATCCTACTCTATGAGTTCATTATTCTTTTCAACTTCAAGGCACAACTCCTAAGACATGACAGCCTAGTGAAAGTTAACTTATCACTATGGAACAAACTCAGGGAGAAGGGGGCAGAGAAAAAGATCATGTCTAGATTTATATAAAAGGCATGTGGAGAAATGGTGTCCAAATGAATGATTTGTGGATCTTAAGTTTTAATTTGTTTTATTTTTTTAAGCTATCATTTCTTAAGAACTTACTGAGTGCCAGTCTGTGCCAACTATGTTTTAAAAATTATCTTATTTACTCATCACAATAACCCTAAAAAAGTATTATCCCTCTGTATTCAGTATTATTATTCTGGTATTACAGATAAGGTTTATGAGGGGGGGATTTGTAAGATGACAACAATTTTTATTTGGTTTTCAGTTTTGTGTTGTTTAATAGCACTCCATACAAATAGGAGAGAGAGTCTGTGGGCTCTGAAGCCACATTAGATTAGGTTTTCATTCCATGACACCATTACTATGTATGTGACCTTGAATATATTTCTTAACCTCCTTAAAAATTATCTTTTTATATAAATAATGGGAAAAACATTAGTGCCTACCCGGAGTTGTGGTGATCATTAATTTAGATTAGATGATGTTGGAAATGATTGTAACACAGTGTCTGGCACATAGAAAATGCTCTGAAAATAGTAGCTGTTATGATCATCCCCAATTTTGTAGCATTTAGGAGTACTGCATATAAAAGGAAGTGTAGTGTCCTTGGTTTAAGGGAACAAGATGTCCCAGTTTAAGAATGTTATAAAACTATAGCAGAAATTTCTATACTTAAATGTCTTTGAAGAAGCCTGTGATACATGTAATGATTATATTTGTGTTAAAATGAAATGAAAAAGCTGATAAAATATCACATAAAACATACACAGTATGGCTCAAAATGCAATTTCTGAGTTTATAATGAATACATTAATAACAGTCAATGGATCAACCTCATTCGCAATCACATTTAAAGAAAAAGATTCATCCTGATTTCTGTTTTGTTTCTGAACTTGTTGTAGTGTCGTTTTGTTATTACAGTTGAAAAAGCTTTGAATTATGCTCTCTCCTCTCTTCATTCTTCCCCACCTCCTGCCACTGTCCAGGTCATAGAAAATTGCTCTTAATAATCTGAGAGCAATTTCCTAAGTCTTTGTCCAAACTTGTTTTATGGGAACTCGAGTGATGTGGCTGCTTCCTCTCTTTCGGAACCTGGCTCCATGGCCCGGTAGCTTGCTCAGTCAGCAGAGATTACCCGACACAGTGCCTTCATTTTCTCTTTCATAATACATCCTATTACTCTTAGCTAACACCTTTTGCATTATCCAAAGTAATTCACTTCTTTCCTTGATGTTTGCACCCTTCAGGTATTAGTGCACTGTTATCATGACCCCCCTTTAATTGTCACTTAGTCAGGTTTTACATATTCAGTTCTTTTCATCTTTCCCCATAAGTCCATCCCCCTAGGCCTATAATCACTTTGTTACTCTTCTTTGAGCCCTTTCCAGTTTGTCTGCCTCTTTCTGGAAATGAGGCTCCCAGAAATGACTGCATCATAACACATATATTCCCCACAGGGCTCTGTGGAGTCACAGAGCTGCTTGGTTGGAGAAATGATACCATGTTGAGCCAACCTCAAAATGAGATGGTGTTGCATTTCACTTTACATTTGCTTGTGCACATGACCGATCTCCTTGCCTAGGTTTCAAGTTCCTTGAGAGAAAGAACTATGCACAATGTCCTTTTTTGGAGTGGATAAGTAGTGTCCACCTTAGAGGCACTTTGGACTCACGTGATGATCTGTAAAAAAAAAAATGCTAATGCCTGACTCTCATCCCCAGGTATCCTGATTTAGTTAGTATGGGATGTGAGTTGTCCATCAGAATTTTTTAAGGCTCCCCAGGTGATTCTAATGCACAGCAAAATTTGAGAACCACTGCCTTAAATAACAGGTGCTTAGTAAACATTTGACAGGTGAATGAATAAATCAACATTGTATTACTTATCTTTTCCTCAACTAATATCTCAAAGTATCTCCACGAGTAATAGACTCCTGGCTTTCTGCCACTGGTATTTATCTGTGCTTTATACTTTATATAGATACTTCAAACTTTTCCAGGTCGCCACTCATGATTTTTTTTTTTTTTTTTTGGCCAGAATTTCTAGAAGCTGTAGAGAAATTGTATCACATGCTTGACATATTGGTTTTCTGACAGACTTCTTAGTTTAATGATGCTCTCTTGTTTAAGTATCTTATTCTGTATCCTTCCATGTGCTTGGGAATGAAGTAAATCAGAATTTCCCTTCCCCTTTTGGTTTCCATTCTTTCATTTTTATAGCAGTTGTCAACCCAATGAAGACCTACTTTATTTATTTATTTATTTATTTATTGAAACATTTATTTATTTTTGAGACAGAGAGAGACAGAGCATGAACAGGGGAGGGTCAGAGAGAGAGGGAGACACAGAATCTGAAACAGGCTCCGGACTCCGAGCTGTCAGCACAGAGCCCGACGTGGGGCGCGAACTCACGGACTGCGAGATCATGACCTGAGCTGAAGTTGGCCACTTAACCAACTGAGCCACGCAGGTGCCCCGAAGACCTACTTTATTTAAATGGCTACAGGCTTTTGCAGTGCTTTTTCCTGGCAGATTTTGATTCAAGAGCAGCATTTCTATCCAGATGAGATAATGTAATTCATAGTCAAGAAAATTTCAAGATACAGTTTAGCATATTTGTAAGTATCATGTCAATTCAGTAGTGGATTTTTAAAGCAGTTTTTAGTAGAGTTTTAGAGAAGTTTTAACTTTATGAAAAAATGGAACAGAAAGTACAGAATTCCCATAGATTGTGTGTGTATGTGTGTGTATGTTTCATCTGGGATTGAGGCTCAACATCATATACAGGGAAGTGTCTTTTGAATCTTTGTTTTGAGGGGCACCTGGGGGCTCAGTTGGTTAAGCATCTGACTTAGGCTCAGGTCATGATCTCATGGTTTGTGGGTTTGAGCCCTGCGTCAGGCTCCATGCTGACAGCTCAGAGCCTGGAGCCTGCTTTGGATTCCGTGTCTCCCTCGCTCTCTGCCCCTCCCCTGCTCACACTCTGTCTCTCTTTCTCTCAAAAATAAACATGAATCTGTTTTTTTGAATTTAATGTTTTAAAGTGAATGTTACATAGGGAATCATTAAACTTGCTGACAAGAATGTGAAGCTGTGTCGTGCTGGGCTTTTAATCATAATCATAAGAACAATGGGGTTTATGTTGCGTGGTTTGGAGTTTATTCTTTGCATGGACCTTCAAATGTTTTCACTTTTAGTGCAATCAGAGGGAACACAGCCAAAATCCAGCTCCCACACAGTACCACACCAAACCCACTTTCTTGAGAGGCCTTCCTTCTAGTGATGGCCAAGACACTGAAAGACAGGTCTCTAGAATGTGAGGCAGCGTGAATGTCCCCAAAGGGGCAGTTTGTTGGAATAAGCACTTGACCTTCAGTGATGATACATTGTCTTTAATGTGTAGAAATTCTTTACCTGAGGCTTGCACAAGATGGAAAGGCCCACAGGTAGTTCTCATGCATGATTTCTTTGTCTTCTGTACTCTGCTTTTACCAAACACGGACAGTCTAAAAAATCAAAGAAAACAGTATACTTATTAATTGTTTCAGCCAGTTATGTTTGAGGTTGGAGGAAGGTCCGAGCTTTAATTAACCCCAGTAATGAACAGAAAAGAGAGTAGCAAGTCCAAAGAGCTTCTTACTTAGTTGCCCATAGTATCAGATAAATGATTTTCAGAGGTTAAGTCTCCAAGTCAATTGTCCAATGACCTTCACTTTATAAAAGGGAAATAATGTAGTATGTGATAATGACTTCTTTATTAAAACCTGTGAAGCCTTATTCGGTAACATTCTTGTGCCTAAAATTCAGGTTTTCTAACATTTCTCTTAATCTGTCAGGTATATATACATGCTTTTACCAAACCACAAAAGACAGTGAAAGCACCATATGCCTGTCTCCAGACAAAGAATAACTGTTGAATCCTCCACCACTATGGTAAACTGTGGACAGTGACAAACTTTTCAAAGATGTTTACAAAGAAAACATCATAGAAACCTCTCAGAGGCCTTTAATTAATATAAAATTTGTTAATAATCAGAAGTAGACTGGTCTAAAATATTTTTGTTCAAAAATCAGCGCAGCAAAATCTCAGGTTTGGGCAACTGGGACATAGTAGTTAACTGTGTGATACAGAAAGTCAAAAATTGTTTGGGAAAGGACTTTTGGGTTGCATTTTCTAGGAACTTCTCCAGTCCTGACAAAAAGGAAGGGGAGTTGATTAAATCTTGCTTATTAACCCAGTGTGAGTAGTTTATATTCGTGGGTGTTTTTGTTTTTGTTTTTGTTCTTGTTTTAGAGAGAGAGTGTGAGTTGGGGAGAGGAGCGGCAGAATCTTAGGGAGGCTCCACACTCAGCACAGAGCCTGATGCAGGGCTTGATCTCAAGATCCTGGGATCATGTCATGAGCCAAAATCAAGAGTCGGATGCTCAACCAACTGAACCACCCAGGAGCCCCTAGATATATATTTTTTAAGTTTTTATTTAAATTTCAGTTAGTTAACATTCAGTGTAATATTAGTTTCACGTGTACAGTTCAGTGATTCATCACTTACAGACAGCACTTGGTGCTCATCATGACAAGTGCCGTCCTTAATCCCCATCACCTATTCCCCGCCCCCCACCCCCTTCTCGAGTAACTTCCCCTCAGTTTGTTCTCTATAATTAAGGGTCTGTTTCTTTGCTTGCCTCTCTCTCTGTTTTTCCCTATGCTCCTTTGTTTTGTTTCTTAAATTCCACATATATTTGTTATCTTTTAAGGGGTGGTGTAGGGACTGCCTGCTTTGGCTGGGGAATGCCTACTAAAATGTAAATCCCTAGGCCTGACTCTAAACCCATTGTAGCAGGATCTCTTGGGTGGGGCCAGAAAGCTGAATTTTTAACTGGATCCCTAGGAGATTCTTCCGTACCCTGGAATAAAGTATTTGCAGAGTACTGACTAGGATGGGTCAGAAAGTGTTGAGCATTTTATGCTCTCATTTTGCTTTGCTAATCATAAATTGAAACAGAAAATGTAAGCTAGAACTATAGAAATTCAGGCGGTGAGTGCTCCTATGCTAACAATTTATCTTTAAATAAGTGGATACAGAAAGATCTCAAATTCTTTGCTTTAATATTTTAGCTCTTGAGCTAGCATGGATCCCAGACAGTGAAAAAGAAACATGAACTAAAGGAAAGTAATCTGAATATAATCAATTCTCTAATCGGAAAATAGAGTGGGATTAAGATCAGGTGAACTTTGTAGTGAAAGTTGTATCATAATTGTAGTTTACTATATATACTTATGCTTAAACTAACAATCCAGTTCTGTCATTTTAGTTTCAGTTATTCTTAATTTATCTTGCCTACTCTCTTTTTTAAAGATCTGGTTCAAAAGCGTCTCAAATATTGTTAGGAAAAGATACTGCAATCAAGTGTACTTAACTGACTTTTATTTTTCAGAGTTCCAGTTCCTAGAGGGGTCAGAACAAGAAAGTAGCACTCCTGTAGAATTTGCTTGAACAAGATCTATTCTTGCCCTACTGTCTTATACATTACAGTAAAAATACAAATAAAGCAGACAAAATTATAGAGGGTTATTTATTCTCACTGAAGAAACAAAAAGGTTCCAAACAACTCAAATGTATCAATTATCAGAGGCTATATACTCATTTCAAACATCCTGCATTGATTGAAACAGTTCTGGAATTTCAAGTTTTTATGTTTTTATTTTTGTTTTTTTGCTAAGACCAAACTATATTCTTTTGAACATCCTACGGATGGCAAAATTTCATAATTTGAGAGTGGCTTTGATTTGGGGGAATGATATGGTCATCTGTTTGGCCACTTCTTTTTTTTTTAACTGATCAGAGCTAAGTTGAAACTGTAATTGTATTGAAATTGATTTTCCTCTGTGATTCCTAAATGGGCTCCAAAGGTAATTCCAAGAGCAAAATTCTACTAATATTTTGAGCAGAAACAGTATTACTACAATTGACAAGGAATTTGTTGTGATATAGGTGAAATAATTTTGGGCTTGGGGTTGTTAAAAAACAAAATTTCAACTGAGTAAATTAAAAAATCTAATTGGTTTTATTCAGTGATTCATGAATTGGGCAGCATCCCATCTAGCAAATAGGAGCTCCGGTGGTTGTACAAAATGGAAGTCTTCTATGGGCAGATGGGGGAAGAGATAAGGAAGGAGTGGGTTACTGTATCTTCCTTTGGGGATGGAAGAGTCTATGGGGCAGATTACCTCACTGGTGTGGACCAGAAAATGCCAAAATGACTGGTTAATATTACATTCCTGGAGAAGTTTGAAACTATAATTAGGTAGATATTAAGCCTTGGTTTGATGATGTGGACTTAGCACAAGTGACTCCATTTTGGATTTGTTGTTTCTTTTTAACAAAATGTAAGAACCTATTTTAAGTCATAGCTCTGCAACTATTGTTTGTGAAACCTTAAGCAACTTGCTTGCTTGAAGTTTCATTTTTTCATCTTTAAAATGATGATTAAATCAACTTACCACACAGGATTACAGTAACAAATAATATGTGAGAAATGCTTTATAAATATGTTGTGGATAAGCATACCTATTTCTGAGTGGTTTTAAAGAATTCTGTTTGTATGAATAAGTTTTATTTTTAACAGAGGTTCATATTTTGGTGGTATTACTTATTAGTAATTATGTTTATTTAAATAAATATTATTCTTTACAGTAAATTTCCAAAAATTTGCCTTTGTCAGGATATTGGTCTTTTCTAGAAGACACTGAAAAGTAATAAAACCATATTTTAAAATATAGAATCCTCACTCATACTTTTTTTACACAAGTAAATTCAAATCACTGACATTTTAATACTCAAGAGTTTGAGGAGCCAATGCTTATAATATAGGAATTGAGAAAATATTTAAATGAGAAATATGAATATTTTTGATGAAAATACTGGCCATATTTATCCTTTTATTCTAACTTGGAAAATAACTAATAAGGCAAATTGTAATGACCTTAACTTTTATTATTTATCATTCATTTTTGAAAAATGCTTTCCATGTGTAATGGAAAAGTGACATTATTAGTAATTATAATCAATCAAAAATCTTTAAGACATTTTAATTTTCTTTTCCAATACACTTTTAAAAAAATAAGTGGGGTAAAGTTGAAATGACTGATTAATTTGGCTTTTTGCTTCTTCTTTCTTTCCCCATCACATTAAAGTTTTCAAATCCAGTGAATAGAAAGAGGGAGGCCATGAGATTTATTTTCTCCCCAAGTAAAAGGCTTAGCCGTGAATAATTTCAGATGCCACTTTGTGATATCAAAAATATTTTAAGTGTTAAATATAATTTTGAAAGCCTTAGTTGTTTCTCTTAATTTTTCCATATTTAATTTTGATATTAAATGTCAGGTCAGACTTTTGTGTGAGAGGTCAAATTACAAGGTTAATCTCTTAACCTCCATCAATAAGGGCTTTTTTAGAAGGATCCTTTGTCACCAGGCCAACAAGGGGTATATACTTGAGTAAGGTAATGACAGAAAACACATAAATAGAGTAGAGGAAGAGAATTAGGCCATAGGTAAGGATAATGTCATATAGATAACAACTCAAACTATTTCAAATTCTCACGAACACTTGTCTTCTGAAGATTAATTTTTCATTAAAAATTTTTTCAGCCTTGGCCATAAAGCCTCTCATTTTTCAGAATTTGCTTTCTTAGTCACATAGTCTCCTACACTTATCTCACAAGAACCATAGTAGAGACTCTATGTGGAATCTGTGCTTGTATTCAAAGTCAACATAGAATGTCTCCAAAATATTATTATCTTTAAAGGAAGGAAATAATCATTTTGTACCAGACATTTAAGGAGATCCATATTTTTTCTATACAATCAAACACCAGGAATGAGAAAGTAGAATTTTCTTGTTTAAGAAATCACTTCAAAAATAAGAAAATGGGCCAAAAAAGGCCTGCTATGTTAAACCTTAAAGTTTAAATTATAAAACACATTTTTAGTTCTTCTCCAGATAGAAATTTGCTATATATTTCATATTCTCATTAATTTGATTTCCTTTTTAAGATTTTTTATTTGAGAGAAGGGGTCATATTATCATATTATCTTTTTTTCCTCCTGATGCCTAGCACAGTTCCTTGATCAAAATAGACATGCTATAAATGTTTGTTCTTTATTTGAACACACATATGTGTGAAGCATTGAGAAGGCACCAGGGAAATTTCCTGTCCCCCAAACCCAACCAAACAGCATTTTCTCTCAACTCTGGGGTAAAAATGTGTTCTTATGGCTTTGTCAGACTACATTTTAGCTATCGGTTAAGAATTGTCTTCATAATAGCAGCAAATGAATGTTCATTGAGTACTTAGTGTGCGCCACTGCTATGCTAAGCCCCTCATGCATATTGTCTTCTTAATCCTCACTAATATTTGAAATATAAAGCACCCTTGATACTCCCATTATTCAGAAGGTAAAGTGAAGATCGGAATATTCTGTCCAAGGTTACTCATTGAGGTAGTCAGAGTCTGTGTTGTCTCTACAAACTTTCTCCCAACTAAGCATTGGCAGGATGTTAAGTGAGAGCCCAGGATAACAAGTGCTAAAGATACTAATCTCCACAGTTTTGTTTAAGCCACCTCCAATCTCTCCGCACCCCATCCCATCCCATCCCATCCCATCCCATCCCATCCCATCCCATCCCATCCCATCCACAAGATGGGAACTATTGGTGGAAATACTCATCCTTGCCTTGGATTTCCTGCCCTCCTGGAAGCCTCACCCTGCAGCTTCTCTCCTTCAGTTCTTTACCCTGGACTTGTGTTCCAGGATCTTTGCTTAGCTGGTTTCACGAAGGCAGCTGCACACGGTAGTGATGGCAGAGACCCCCCTGTGATTGATGCTACTCTGTGTAGTTACAGAACTCTAGAACGCTCATTTATACCAGACTGGGAGACTTTGATCTCTGTGTAGATCTACTGAGTGGACTTTCCCACTCCCTTCTTCTCTTCTGTGACTCTCCCTGCTGTTCTAAAACTCTTTTTACCTTAGCTCTTTCCGCTACTCTTTTTTCTTCTCCCTGTTTTTACTCCTATTCAAGCTTGATGCCACTACTTCTCTGAACGTTTCCTATCATGAACATGAGGCTTCTCCCACTCCCCCTGGTCTGATGGGCAATTTAATACAGCAGCAATGTTCAGGCATGGAACAGTTTAGATGGTACCCAACAGGGGGATGGTAGCACACAGCATGCGGTGCTCACCTGCATCAAACAGCTAAATTACCTGCAGTACAGCAACTGCTTTGTTTATGGAACAGCAGATATTATCTTCACTTTCCTAGCAGTCTGTGTTTGCCAGTGCCTTCCTCAGTATCTCAGAAGTAAAAATTCCCACTAGACTGAACCCTTGGAAGGGAACCCAGATTTTCAAACCTGATTTTTAAATGATTTTGTTTGACTGCTTGCACTGCACAGTTAAAACACAGACCTTTCAGGAAAATAAACTTCATGAATATTCACTTACCCCTTGCAGATTTAAATGCCTCATTGAGCTGCTATGCACTTCACTTTTAGAAAAACAAATGGAAATTGGTTGATGCATTTTATCAAGTTAGACAAGTTCCTTTTCTTTTTTTTTCTCTTCTTTCTCTTTCTCTTTCTCTTTCTCTTTCTCTTTCTCTTTCTCTTTCTCTTTCTCTTTCTCTCTCTTTCTCTTTCTTTCTTTCTCTCTCTCTTTCTCTTTCTTTCTTTCTTTCTTTCTTTCTTTCTTTCTTTCTTTCTTTCTTTCTTTCTTTCCTTCTTATCCTATGTCTCTAGTTCCCTTTATTTCTTGCTTGCTCTGGCATTCTTCCTGGAATCAGAGGCAAATTTGAAATGGTTCTAAATTTAGGTTTTCATATTTAGGAATGCCAGATACTGTATTTTTGCATAGATGAGGTAGAACAAAAGTCTCTAAAAGTCACCTGGGGAGTTAGCACTATCTCATATAAAACCTGAGCATCAGGTCCACGTCAGCAATATCTGTTACTGTCACATTGCCATGGAGATTCATCATGCCCCCACCTCCTCCAGAATTTTTACCTGGAAGGAATAGGTTAAAAAGAACACCACAAACAAGTGTGAAGGAATCAAGACATGGCTGGAAGGTGGGCACATGGAAAATTTTCTCTTTATATTGATAGCAGGAGGGTGGGGTGGGGGATTTGAGTTTACTGCATGGTTGGAAGCCTCAGGATCTTTCTATTACAGATTCTCCTGAGTTATTGCCTGGTAGGAATACTTTTCCTTCACCTTGCCCTACAATTCCTCTTGCCATTCAGTCACCCCTGGGGGAGATACCCAAGTGCTAAGGAATTGATCTTGGCAGAGATTCCCAAATCAGGTTTTAGGGAATACCTGTGACTTATGAGATGGGAACAACAATACCTCTAACACATGAGTCTTACACATTTTACTCTTGTCCATCTGTGGTCAGTCTTCCCATGAGCCTGGGTGGCTCCACTTATAACTTCAGTCAGATCATGTCTTGCACAGATGTGATTCTAAAGTTGTTCCCATATCCACAAAGGCCTTCATGCTCTGGTTCCTGGCTTTCTCTGTGATCCATTTCCTTTATTCTTCTGTATGCTCACTCAATTCCAGCTTCATGGGACTCTCAAACCTGCAAGCATGCTTCTAGCACAGTGTCTTTGCAACTGACATCAACTTGGGCTGGAACACTACATTCTCTCATTTCACTCAGGTCTAGGTCTTTGTGCAAATGACATCTCCTCAGAAAGGCTTTCTCCAGCCACTGTGTCTAAAATAAGACTCATCTGTCATTCTTTGTTCTCTTATTCCAGAGGTTTCAAACTCATTTGCCTGTTACCCACAGTAAGAAATACATTTTGTATCATGACTCCATATGATGTATACAGTTGAATGCAACAAAAATTCATAAAACAATACCTATGTTTACTATGGGAGATGCACTCCAGTATATCCTATTCCATTCCAATTTGACTCCATTTCATCCCATTGCATTCTAATTATTTCATTAAAAATAATTCTGGCTACATCCCCTCAAGTTGATCTTACTGCCAGCTGAATGCTTACAAACTACTGCTGTGTTATAAATATTGCCTTACTCTGCTTTATAACAGTTTCATAGCAGTTATATTCTGTATACTGTTTGTTATCTACCTTTTTTGCTAGACTGTATGCTCCACAAAGTACACAAAGAATGCAGACTTTAGCAGGTTTTATCACTGTTGTATGCATAGTGCTGAGGAGAATACAACAGGCACCCAGTAACTGTTTGTTGAATGACTGAGTGCATGTGTTAAGTGTTTCTTGGAAAAAAAAAGGTATTGTTTTCAAATAACGTGGGGAAATTCTGTCTATTCTGCATCCTTCCTGAAGATTCATAATACCCAGTAGAATATTCAAAGCTCCAAGATGTTCTCTAGTAAAGAAACTGTTTGCTTTTGTTAACCCCAGGATTCAGAAACTTAATGGATTCCCTCAAGCTCTTCTGTATAATACATGTTTAATGCATCATGGGACATCAGTGACACTCAGGTCACAGTTCACACAAAAAAATCTAAGCAAATATGCTAGTAACTGATATTGAGCACAAGCTACATTGGGGTCCTGGAGTCATCACTTTCTCTCCCAAATGGAGGCATTAATAATTTAGTTACTAGAAGTTGGAAACACCTAAGGATCCTGAGGAAAGGTCTAAGTTTGAACTTCAGGAATAGGGCACTTGGGTGAGTTGGAATAGCAGTGGCTATATTCCAATCTGGAGGAGATGTTTAGGTAATTTTACAACTGGGACGGTTTTGTCAATACCTTTGAACACGAAGCCTGAGTAAATAATTACTCCGCTTTATTTCTAATCTTTTAGTTATAGATCCATAGTTGGGGGTAATGATCCTCAGTGACATGGCCAACAGATCAGGTGAGGGAGCAGAAGACCAACATCACTTCTTTCTTCTCTTGGTCTAGAGGATATCAGCAGAGAGAAGCTCCTTGAGTAGCAGGAGGAAGAGGCAGGGAGCCATGAGAGGCTGCTTTGGCTACTGTTGTTCATACCATTTGTTTTTTAAGAGGGGACATTTACATGGGTTGAATCTTTGGGTGATGAGAAATTGGCTCCTAAATACATGTTAAATCACTAAGGTAAGAGGCCCCTAAATTCAGTACTTTAGTTCTGGAAACAGCATCTCAACTTTTATGATTGTGATTTTTAATTCTTTCTTAATCAGTCCTTGGTTCTACTTCCTTCCTTTCCCTCCTCAAAGATGTAAGCCAAGCAGCAGAGTTGTTTGTCTGCTGTTACTCTTTGCCCAGTTCTGTGGGCCATGAGATAGCTCTACACATCTTTCTGTCATGTGAGCCTGATGGGACACCGATTTTATTTGCTGTGTTTCTGCAACTGCATGTTACTATAAGAGCATGATCTCCTGATTATGCTCATTTCTAAGAGGGAGATTTGGGCAGCATCATAACGCTTTAGATTGTAGTTTTAAGGCAGAAAAATGTTTCAACACTCTTGCTAAACGGTTCATCAGTTATTAAGAAAGATGATTACTATGAATGTCCTCAAGTCATGACTTACTGCCTTCATTCACTTCATCTAATGTGAAATGAAAGGCACAGGGAAGCACAACTATAGGCAGAACGTTCCTTCAAAGGTGACACACTTAATATTAAAAATGTGGGATGCACATTGTCTTTATGGATGGGAATATTAGTCCTGTGGTGACCCTAGTGTCTGAGGATGTCTAAAGGAGTGCTGGACGATTAATGCCTCAAACAAACCTAGAGAAAAAGAACAATATGCAAGAAAAGTTGCAAACACTTGGAGCCTTCCTCAGTGGAACAATGTCACGTGAGTCTCTAATGGAAAGTGCCTCAAAGGCATCCAGGACCCAGCAGGAATTCCTACTACCATCAAGCTCAAAGATTAACAGCATGTGTGCATCAGTAAGACGGACAGCCAGAGTAAAAATGTAATTCTGGTACTGTGCTACATCCTCTGGTGACTATCTCTGTGGTTTTCTCTTTGCTGAGAGCCCCTTCGTTGAAAGGCACAGAGTTCTTCAAAGACCCTTGCTTTTCCAGCACCTCGTGAAACTAGCCTTTGATATGACATTATTCTGAGCTTACTCTCATTTTGCCACTTGTTGGCTGTGCAGCTTTTAAAGAGTTACTTAACCTTTCTCTGCTATTGTCCCTATATTCCTGAAATGAAAATAATGATTTCCAAGTACCAGGCTTGCTGTGGTCACTAAATCCCCAAACGGCAAGCCTTTGAGCTTAACGTTTTATGTTCAAATCCCAGCTTAGGTGCTTGTCAACTGTGTATGATGTTGGCTGTCAGTCTCCAACACTCTCATCATATGCATGTCATGGGGTTGTTGTGAGGATAAAATAGAATATTTCATGGATAGTTCTTAGCCCGGCAACTTTTCCAGAGAAGGCCCTCCATAAATATCAGCCATTATTAACACAAAGAATATTAAAGTGCTTGGTTCATAACAGGTGTAGCATAAATTTTAGTTCTCCCATCTGTAACATATTCCTGTTCAGGGCTTTACTTATTTCATTATTGCTGGCTAATGAAAACTTCTCTGACTAGGGATGTTCTTATGGATGTTAATTTTGCAATTTTCCCCTCAAAACTTTGTGAATCTTATTCTGTGGGAGACTCATAAGTCAGAGTCATTTTGGGATAAGGGACTCTTTGTCTCAGATATCCTTGCAAGAAAGAGAGGATGGGCCATGGCGATTTTATCAGCAGTAAAAGATAATTGTCACAAAGATTTGGGAGGTGTGACAGGAAGGAGCACAGACTGTGGGATCAGTTGAGAGGGGTTGAATCCCAGTCCAAACACCCCTTTCCAGCTGTATCAGCCTTAGGCTAGTTTAGCTGCTGCTGTTGCTGCTGCTTCTTTCTTTCTTTCTTTCTTTCTTTCTTTCTTTCTTTCTTTCTTTCTTTCTTTCTTTTCTTTCTTCTTCTTCTTCTTCTTCTTCTTCTTCCTTCTTCCTTCTATCTTCTTTCTTCCTTCTTTTCCTTCTTGTCTTCCTCTTCATCTTTTTTTAAAAACTGTTGGAGCTTCCTGGAGAACTATAGAGAAGATAATGCCTGTATGAAAGACTGATCAAATGAAATCACTGATGTGAAAAGTGCCTGTGTTTTGCAAACTATAAAGTCCCATACAAAGTCATTTGAAGACATAAAAATCAGGGAATTATTTCTATTACTTTAAGTTCCCAGAATAGAATGATTTTGGAAATAAAAGAGGAAATCGACAACATTGGTTTAATGCACGTTTTGGTAGCACAGCAAATGTTTTGCTTGTTTAAAAGTTTTCCCCAGAAAATAAGAGCAAGGATCAGAAGAAATTAGAATTCAAATTTGGTTATGTCTAAAATTGCTTCTTTACTTAAAAATAAAATACATATTATAATACATTGCATTTTAAAGACAGATCATGGGCAGGTATATGGAATTTAGTGCAATTCCAACATTCCAGTTAGATCATAACATAAAACTTGAGGTGCACAGAACCAGATGGTGAGGAATGACATTTGGCATGGATTATTCCCTGTTCTGTGATTATATCATGATTATGGAAAAACATAGCTAAATACACCTCTCTGCTTAATATTTCATTCCTTAGGTTGAAGGTATATAGAATTCATTGTTAATACATGGGCTTTGGAAGTCAGGTAGACATTTTCACACATGCCAGGTATTGTCAGGATTCCATCTCCTGGGTACACAGTAAGATTCCAATTCCTGCTTCCTTTGCATTTGCACATGTGACTCCTTCTGGCCAATGAGATGTGAGCAGAAGAGATTCTGTTACTTCTGGGCTATAGCATTTGAATTGCTGCCTAAGACCCTCAGATCTCCATTTTCTTTCATGTAAAGTGACGGGCAACATCGGAAATTTTGGTTGCTCTGTTAGCTGGGACCCTGAGTGATCAAGAAAAGCAGAGCCCTCCTGCTGAGGTGCAATGCACATCTAATGTAAGGGCAAAGACATCTCTGTAATTTTAAGCTACTGGGAATTGGGAAGTCATAACCTTGCCTAGCCTGACAGAGAGACAGACAAATCCATGTTTTGATCTTACCTCTAACACATACTGTGTGCCTCTGGATATATAACTTAACCTTTCTAAGGCTCCATTTCCTTATCTGTATTATCATCTCATTGGGAGATTCTAGTAATGCTAAATTCATAGGGTTGTTTTGAGAATTAAATAGAGCAGTGTAGATAAAGTACTTAGGATAGAAGCTGGCATATGGCAGGCATTAACAAATGTATTTATTGTTATTACTATTTTATTAGAGTCCTAAGATCTTAGTATTTGAATGCAATTTAGATGCCATCTACTCCGACATGCTTTCTTTTTCATCACCTGCAGAGGGTTACAGTTAGGGTCCTTGACTACTAAAGGAAGGTTCTTAATATGTATTACATGGCTGCCTCTGAAATTGCATGATAAACTTGTGCAAACAGGGTTCCTGGCTTCCATCAGCTTCTCAGTGGAGCTCACAGCTAACTGAATGTTGAACATTGCCTCTATAATGTCTCAGCTGATTCTAAAGTTTTGTAATTCTGAATGCCTTGCTTAAGTCAAGATTTGTCCATGTGATCCTTCTGGTATCCCTAATTATAAAAGGAAAAAAAATAAGTGAATCTGGCCTGACCTATTGCACATTGCCCATTCCCTTTCCTAATGGCCCTGGATGTAAGTTTTCTGGGTCAGGAGGCAACTTTCCCCTAGAGAGCAGCTGTATGACTACTGCACTGTAGAGCATTGCCTCATAGGCATCTTCCAGCATGGGCTCCTGTGAGGCAGTCAGGATTACAGCATGCTGGGAGAACTGGGGCAACAGTATCTGGTAATAAACAGGAAGCAGAACCTGACCCTCTTAGAAGAGGTGGCATTAGGGAGGGGTAGACAATTATGAGACATATCCCAGTGGTGGCTGCATAACTGTGATTCATTTCTGGACTGGGATATAATTCAAGATGGGAAGTAAGAAGTGGTTATGGAGAAGTGTGCTCAACAATGATGTAGGAGTAGTCAAGGCTGGGAGGACGAATGGTCCAACCACTTCAGGGAATTGGGGCTGGAAGGAAAGAAGGTGCAGTAACTAGATAAGGTTTGTGATAGATTCCCTCCAAAATGACAACAGGCAAACGGACTAAAGACTTAGTCCTGTTGGTTTTAGGGGGTGGGGCGGGTAGAATGGTCTTTATGTTGCTGGATGAAGATTACCTGTATTTGGAGAGAGCTAGTGCTGGAGCAGAGCTGGATACCATCATGTTTAAGCATTCTCTTAGTTAGACTTGTCACCTTCTTATTCCAAAAATATTTTCTAAACATGAATTAGATGCCAAGCACTATGTTAGTTGCTTTGGATCCAGAGGAGTGAACAGCGATTACCCGTGTTATCAAGAAGTCACATTCTAGTTGGGGAATACAAACAAACTTATAGGGCAGATAATGGGATTAAATAATTCTATTTTCTGACTGTCATCAGATAACATTACCTGATTTGCTCCCAGATAGGAGTGTTCCCTATTCCCTTGTCCCCCACGCTGCAGGATAGCTGTTAACATATTTTCATAAGGATGTTTTTGCAAGTATGGGACTTCCTTTATTCTTCCCTGTCTAAGCCACTCTATTTATAAGCTCCTGTTCCCATCACTCCCAACCTTTTAAAAAAAAATAATTTCTAAACTCACTAAAGAAAACCAGAAAAAAAAACAACAACACTGTTTTCTTTAGATGTCTCCACCTTCATTCACTTCCACTTGAAAACATAAGTGATTATGTTGCCACGATTTTTCTCTTTTTTTAAGACTCTTTCACTTATCCCCCATGGGCCTTCTTTCCTTTGAGAATGTGAACCCAGGAAATTATTCTCAAGTTTTCTCTGGGCATTTTAAAATCAACACTCCTTAAAGCTAAGGCCCATACTGATTGCTGTTCACATTAAACACTCAATCAGAGTACCCTCATTCTGCCTTGTTCTTGCAGGATGCCTTATTGTTTTCCTGAGTTTTATCATATTTATGGCTTCTTAGGTAGGCTGTTCTACAAAGGAAACACTTGAGATCTAAGATACTGTACCGCTTGGCTTTATTTCACTGGCAACAGTGTCATGTATTACAAGATCAAAATATACAGCTCTAGTGACCTGCCCCAACTTCTGGTTATCTGTGTTTATAAATATCCACTTCTCTTTGACACTGTGGAACATGGCGTTTTTGAGAATACATCCATGGGACTCCAGCAGTGAATATGCAAAAGGAAAAATGAAGGACTTATTGCAATATGCATGCAATATGCACCAACTTTGGCGGTAGAAGTAAGGTAGGCAAACCGGCAGGGTCCATAGCAAGAACTATTATCGGTTCAGTAAATAGTCTCATCCAAATAATTAGTAACACATTCTCATGATCACTTCCCAAATGGCCAAGGCATTTGGTTTTCTAACACAGGATTCCGAAGGCTCTGATATATGTACTCTGTGATATATGTGCACAAATTTTCCTCTCTTCCTACCTCATCTTTGAACTTCTGTACACAGAGAATTGATCCTTTACTCTTTTTGTCTCTGTTTTTGCTGTTTGACTTACAGCTTCCTTTCATCTTTTCACCAACCTTGACACGTCTCCTCTCTCATTCTGGGATTTTAAATATCTTTGTCATGTAGTTTTGCTGGTTAGACCTACATCTTTATGCAACTTTGTGACTCTTCAACAAAAGCTCTCAGATTTATACAAAGATGGAAGTCACATCAGGTTCAGTGAAAAACCACTGGAACCTTGTGGGCCTTGAGGTTTGAAGGGACTTCGAACCTTTTGGGGATTGTGTGCGTGTGTGTGTGTGTGTGTGTGTGTGTGTGTGTGTGTGTGTGACTTGCTGAAAGGTCTCTATTTCTAAGGGGAGAAAGCTTTTCTTCAAAAAAGCTCAAAAGACTGGGACATCAAATAACTCTTACAAAACATTTTGATGAGTTAAGTGTAAATGAATCAGAAACATATGGATTGAATTTCCCTTAAAATACACATGGGTTTAAAAATTAAGGGGAAAAGTGCTTGGCAAAATTCTCTTTGGGTTTGGCCAAGTCTGATTCCTTTGAAAACTAGTTCAAGACATGATGCCAATCTCGAAATGCTTCTGGGTCCACACATCTCTGGTTCAAAGTGCTCTCTTCCTCAGAGTCCTCTATTTCCCTGCTTTGTTCACTGTTGTCATCAGGACTATCCCCTTTAGTAATCCTAATCAGAATGATACCTAAGAATAGAAAGTTCGTATGAAAATCTTCTCCGATGCAGGAACTGCTAGTGACCAGATCTTTGCAGAGTGCATTGAATGGGCACATTGTGATTCATTTACTTCCCAATTTATTGAGTATCTGTTACATACTAGGCACCTACAGAACACAAACAAATCAGGTATTATCTCCCTAGTTAGAAAACTCATAATCTGCAAGTAAACCAGACGTTCATTATGATAGGAGACGATGAGATGAATGTCGTATGGGCTGGAGTCCTGCTGGCTCTCTCTGCCTTTTTGTTCTTTTCAGGCCCTTGATGTATTGGATGATGCCCAACCGTATAGGGGAAAGCAATTTGCTTTACTTAGTCTATAGATTAAATTGCTAATGTCTTCTGGAAACATCCTGACAGATATACCTAGAAATAATATTTAGCCAGATATTTAGGCAGCCTGTGGCCTAGTCTAGTTGACACATAAAATAAACCATCATAGAGGTTGAGTTTTGTTCACTAGACAAAGTAAAGTCACTGAAGATGTTTAAGAATGTAACAAAATTCAAGTAATGTTTTATGAAAGTGAGTCAGGTGACTTTGTGAAAAATGAATCAGAAATGGGAGAGTTTGGGGATCAGGTAACCAGAAGGCACTTAGAAGCCTTGATTTATATAGCTTGATGTCTTGATTTGCCTATTTTGCATAATAGTTATTGATTTCCTGACGATAGATGACATTTTAGTTTTGTACCCCCTAATGTGGTTGTATATCTGTTTTTAGTTAAATCAAAATTGGTGATTGTATCATCAGGATTTGTAAATATTGTTGACTGCTGAGCCAAATAGTGTATCAGGATTTCATCTTTTTCTTATAAAACATTTGTTTTTCTTGGAGTTTCTAATTGGGTCAATTTTTTTTTTACTTGCATAATTTGCTAGACACACATTTTGATTATTTTCAAATGTTCATCATATCAATTGTTCTATCAAATTCCCCTTTTTACTAGGGTCTTCTCTTCCAGACTCCTTAATCTTCCATCTCCAGCCTGGACTGTTTCTCTTTTATGGCTTTACCCTGAGAATTTGGTTCTGATTCTTCTGCAATGGATTTTTGCTTTCTCTTTCTTGGATTCATACTTCCTTCTTTCCCTTTATTTCATTGCTAAAGGACATTCCTTCATAGGCTTACCAAAAAAGAGAACATGTTTGAATAATTTTCTGTTTACTTGCATTTATTCATTCTAATCTGCAATTGGCTGATGGCTTGGTTGGCCTAAACTGCTTGGTTAATAATTTCCATTTCTCTCTGGCTTTTGAAGGTGGCATTACCAATGATGGCCTTCATATTCTTGACCCTTTGTATTATATCTGAATCTTTCTTTTTTGGAAGCTTCTCAGGTATGCTCTTTTAGCCTCAGTGTGCTGATATTTCATAGTGATGGGCAATGGTATAGGTGTTTTTCATTCATTGTGCTGGGCATCCAAATAAGTCTCTTTTTAGTCTAGACATTTGCATTCCTCAATTTTGTGACATTTCTATGTAATTTTCCTGTGATAATTTTCCTCTCTTTGTTTTTTCACATTGTTTTGGAATTCATATTAATTGGATATTAGATCTCTTCCATTAATCCTTAAACTCATTTTCCCCTAGATTTTCATTGTATCTGAAATTTTGGAAAATTTTTTTCACTTCATATACTTTTTGCTTTTCAATTTTTAATGGTATTTTTTATTTTCAATGGTATTTTCAAGAGCTGTTTTTTTCTGAATTGTTCATTTCTCATAGTAGTCTCTTCTTGTGTTAGAAAAAAAGTCTCCTATCTCTGATACTATTAAAATCCTTTTGAAGTTTTTTTTTTCCTTGTCCCCTGAGTTATTTCCTCTATGTCCCCTCCTTTATTCACCGTGGTTCCTTTTTTAATGTGGGAGTCTTTTCTTAAGTGTTAGCTGATCCGTTCATATGTTAAGACTAAAACCTTTTAAATTGTGTTTAAATTGTGTATCCGTACAGTGGGATACTCCTCAGAAATAAAAAGAATAACAGTGATGAATCTTAATAGCACTATGTTAAGTGAAAGAAGTGGGTCCATGAAATTCCATTGACAGGAAATTTTTGAAAAGGCAAAACTCTAGTGACAAAAGCAGTTAAAAGTTGCCAGGATCTAGGGACTGGAGGAGAAATTTGACTGCAAAGGAATTTGAGGGAAATTTGGGGGTGATGGAAATGTTCTATATTTTTATTATGGTAGTGGTCATATTACCATATGGAACAGTCAAAACTCATAAAATTTTACACATAAAGTTGGTGAATTTCACTATATGATATCACAATAAAACTGATTTGACAAAAACTAAATTTGTGATTCTTTTTTGAGGAGGTTGGTTGACTTGGAGTCTTTGAATTGAGCTTCCCGTATGGAAAACCATCTATTTCATGGGTAGTATCCTACAAATAGCAGTATGTGGAAGTCTTCACTTCTATTGAATGTCTTTAGAACAACAAGACAATTGACTGGGGTTCTGTATATGAGCTGGGGTCCTTGCACTCCACACAACAGAGTTTAAAGTTCTTTTACCTATTTTAATTACCACTTTTCATTGTATCTGTTACATCTAAGTCCATAGTTGGTATGTTTATATTTCTAAAGTAAGCCATTTAGAAGCACATCTATCTTGAATCTTGAGATACATATCTGAATTTATATGTAATTGAGATTTTCCATGAAGGAACAAAAAAGGGAAAGAAGTGAAAACTGAATAAACTGCATCTGTCTTTTTATTTACAATTTCTATGAGCTGTGGAATTGGGGTTTGAGATAAGTTTCTCTGTTGATACTTAAGATCCATGAGATGCATAAAACGAGGCACTGGCAGTATCTAAGAAAACACTTGCCTATGTCACAGTAACCCTCCCCCCAACACACTGGGCTATTATTTTTAAAAATATTTGTAAAAATTGGAAAATATTTCAAAAATACAAAAAGCACAATATATAATACAGGAAGCACCTATGCGTCCCTTACTCAATTTTAAATTATATTATCATTTTACCATTTTCTCTTCAGAATTTTCATAAGAAATAGAAATATTTTAGATATTGTTATTCTCTCTGCCTCATTAATCTCTCCCATTTCCCTTCCAGAAAACAACTGTCCTCTTGATGATGGCACGGCATTCTTGCATATTTTGTTACTTCACAATAAATGATTAAAGATGTAAATAACATATCTGTCTTTTTTTTGAGTTTGAAAAATTTACATGAGGACAATCATACTATGAAATCTTTTGTCACTTGATTTTTTTCATTCAACTTTGTTTTTGAGTTTTATTCATAGCGATATGCAGAACTACTTTATTCATCCTAATAGTTGTAAAACATTCTATAGAAAGAATAAATCAGAGTTTACTTATTCATTTCCCTCAGAGGACCATTGGGTAAGGACCATTGGGTAAGATTACATGTAGTGCTTTAATGGACTTTCTTTGCACTTGTCTTCAGGAGCACAGATGTGGGGACTTTCATACACTAGTGTGCATTAGAACTAGCTAAGGTGGTGGTGACAACACAGATGTTCGGGCCTTACCCCCAGAGTTCCCAATTCAACAGGTGTGGGTGAATCCAAAAATTTGGATTTTTAACAAATTCCCAGTTAATATTGGTGCTGGTGTTGGGGCCACACTTTGAGAACCATTGCTCTAGGGTTGACCTGTAGGTGAAATTTTTGAACATTGGATATCTATATAGTTTCCACTTTGCTAGAGATTTCCAAACTGCTAGGGATTTCTTTTTTTTTTTTTTTTTTAATTTTTTTTCAACGTTTTTTATTTATTTTTGGGACAGAGAGAGACAGAGCATGAACGGGGGAGGGGCAGAGAGAGAGGGAGACACAGAATCAGAAACAGGCTCCAGGCTCTGAGCCATCAGCCCAGAGCCCGACGCGGGGCTCGAACTCACGGACCGCGAGATCGTGACCTGAGCTGAAGTCGGACGCTCAACCAACTGCGCCACCCAGGCGCCCCAGGGATTTCTAAACATACAGTATTTGCATCAGTATATACCTCCACTATCAATCTATGCATCCCTATTCCTCATTATCTTGACAAAACTTGGTGTTATGTCTTTAAAATTGTTTTCAATACAAATGATATCTGTTTTATGTTTTTCTGATTAATAGTGAGATTGAGACTAATTTCTTACATTTAATGTTCATTGCTTTTTCTTTTCTATGAATTCTATATCCTTTGCCTCCCCCCCATTGAGTTGACTGATTTGTTTGTTTATTTCTTTATTTTATTGCTTTGTAGAATTTCTTAATATTTTCTGGGTACTAATCTTTTATTTGATAATGAGCTGCAAATCTCTTCCTTTAATCTTCTATTCTGTGATTTCTCTCCTTTCATTTATCATATTTTTGATGGAGAAAAGTTTGAGATATTAATGGGGTCAATGTCAGTATTTTCCTTTGTGATTTGTGCTTTTATAATATATTTCCTATTCTGATGCTATAAACCTATATCATTTTTTATAAACTTAAGACTTTTATTTTCACTTTTCACATGTAGTTTTTAATATATTTGGGATTAATTATATGTATCAAATAAGGTAGGAAGCTAATTTTTCCCCACATGGGAAATCAGTCACTTTCTCTGTCATAACCAAGTTTCTATTCATTTTTGCATTTGTTCCCAAACTCCTTTGTCCATTCTATTAATCTTTTGTCTATTGCAGAGCCAATACTATACTTTTTAATTACTTGAAATTTGAAATGTTTAGAAAATATGGGAGTTTTTTCCACTGTATTCCTCTTCTTTAAAATAAACTTATTTCTTTTTAGTTCTTCTGACAGGGTTCAATTTGTCAAGTTGGGTGAAAAATTTGGTTTATGTTTTCCAGTCGGTTCTATCTCTTTATTTGGCACTGAAGTATTTCTCTGTAATAACGTGTGCTTATTTGAACTTGATTTCTTTTTACAAAAATTTGAGGTGGACTTTTTAAAAAAGGACCATAATGCAATAGAAATAATTGTATGTGCGTGTGTGTGTGTGTGTGTGTGTGTGTGTGTGCATGTTTGAGGGTAGAAATGAGAATAGTGTGCCAACCGTAAAAGTCATAAAACTATTGGATTCAGCATAAAACTATATTCAAACCTTTCTAGTGAGGATGAAGAGGGATGTGTGATAAATATGTGACTCCTCTGATAGAAGAAACACACAAGCTTGTGGTAGAAAAAAAATTGTATTCTAATACCAAACACTGTCAGAAAGTCTTGCATAGAGCATTTCATAGGGAATAGTGAAAAACGGTATCCTCGATAATAATTTATCAGCAAGTACAAAAATGTATTTCTAATGGTGGTAGTCAATACAATGTTAATCTTATACAAAATTGATAGCAACTAGCTAATGTGATGTATTCTACCCCTTCGCATGGTCCAACTTCATTCAGGAATAGAAATGAGAATAAAGAGATCTTCAGGTAGATTTTTCTCTAACTTTGTAGTTGGCAGATTAAGGCTCTTGGGTCCAGTCCACCCTTGCCACCTGTTTTTGCAAATAAAGTTTTATTGGAACGTAGCCACACTCATTTGTCTGCATATTATCTGTGGCTGCTTTCCTGCTACCAGTTGCAGAGTTGAGTAGTTGTGATAAAGACCATATGGCCCACAAAGCTGAAAGTATTTACTGTCTGGCCCTTTCTAGAAAATGTTTGCCATCCCCTGCTCCAAATTATCATTTCTTAAATCATTAGCTTTATATTTATTCTAGGCATATTTTTAAATCCTACCCTTCATTTTTATAGCATCTGTGAGTATAAGATGTAATGGACACAGTGGTCAAGGTCAGGCACTTTGCCAAGATGATTTGTTAATGTCTTTATTCGGGAAGAGAATGTAATCTCACCCTGTACACTCTTTGTACCCAGGAACTTCATCACCCAAAGGGAAGCACAAAGATATCCTGCATTCTGAATTAGGAGATTTTCTATTTGCCTCAGCAACATATTCCTTCCTTTTGCTCTGCTCGGAAGGTGGTTCAGCCTCTTGCCATCGCCCCTCACTTAGTCACGTAGTCTTGATAGTGCTTCCTGGACTGTCACTGAGCAGGCCATAGGAGTCCTGAGATAGCATCTTTCTCCTCACCTGGATTCAAGTTCTAGTCAGTCTTAATGATTGCGGCAACTTTGTTTCCCCTTAGACCCAGTACTAAATTCCTCTGAGCTCCCTCATGTTAAGTCATCTTTGTTAAATTTTTTTTCGTAAGGACTGGTTAACTGAACTGCCACAACTCACAACTGGTAATATGTTCCAGTGGAAAAAGCACAGAATTTAGAGCCAGAAGTCCTGTTTTTGAATTCCTAACCTTGATACTTAGATGAATGACCTTGGGCAGGTCACTTAAACTCTGAGACTCAGTTTTCTCATCTGCAAAGCAAAGATACTAATAATGCTTGTCATCTCTACCTATTAGGATCAATGTTAGAAACAAATGAGATATGTGAAAATAATTTGTAAACTACAAAATAATACACACATGCTCATTATTATCACCAGTTCTCAAAGTTTCCCTCAATGGTTTTTCCTAATCTTCAAAGGCTTTTCAGTTGGGTTCAGGAACCAGTCCATTAATTCTCCATTGTGAGCCTGCTTGCCAAAGGGTCTAATCATTGCATTAGCAGCTGTCTTCTCTGGAAACATGCTGCTCCTTCAGGCACAGCCACTCTCTGCAGATCACTGTTCTAGAACCTGAATGTCTCAAAGCTGAGCTGTGGATTTTGACAATTTGAGGGTGGAGTCAGGGAGAGAATGTTCCTTTTGCTGCTCATGAATTCTATGGCATCTCATGGCCCTGGACCCCAAAGCAATCCTGATTATGCTGAGTCGCACATATACTTTGATGAACACCTTCTTTAATTTCTTGACTAATTCCTTTTTTTTTTGTCTGACTCAAAACCAGAGGATAGAGCAAAAGTGGGAAATGGAATGTAAGTGCCCCTAAACGAATTTTGCCCATCTCTCCTCTTAGGATCCAGATCTGTGTCCTGAATTCCTTCTTTCATGAGGTTTTTCTTTCTCCACTGCTTTACCTCACCTCAGTCCTCACACCATTTAGGAGGAGGACTTGGCTATTGGATTCATCCCATTTCAGGACATGAATAGTGTCACTTAAGAGTGGATAGGGTCACTCTTTATTAAAAAATATCACATGTGAGGTCCTTTATTCATTTTTCTTTCTTTAGATATTCTTTCAAGCATATGTATTATTTTGTCTTTCATTTCCAGTATCATGGAGACAACCCAAGAATGGTCAGATTGCAAAATTTGGATTGAGTCAGGGGTGGTAGAGACTCATTAGCTGTTAGGGCAAGCTGTCCATCTCAACCCAGCCTTACTAGAACTTTGCATTGAACGTTGGACTAAACTTAAAATTAGATATATATAAAAAAAATGAAACATTTTTGCTCTTTGCTATTGCTTCCTTTGTGGATATTTCCTCCAGAGCTCTCAGAGAGAAGGTGTAACTCAGATTCCTTTTTACCATCAATAATTCACACAGTTTACATCCATGAACTCACAAATAAATTCCCGGAGTGGTCACTGGCCCACTGTTTTCTGCAAATGGCTAATCTCTGCATCCTGAGTTAAGCGCAACTGGGACACTGTGTTATAAACTGTAATCTAAATTTTCTTCAATTTTGAACTAACTGCTTTTTACAGAAAGGAAAAATGAGGATTACAAAAAAAAAAAAAAAACATGGCCATGATATGTCTGCCAGATAAAACATAATTTGCTTTATTTTTCCCCTTTGCACCATTAAGAGATTTATTGTCTCCTATTTATTTTCAGCACTTTTCTTCATTTCTGGGAAGTCTGACCTGCCTGAATCATTATTGCATCTGAACAGAGTTTTGCAGACAGATTTCCAGTAATGGGCTCAAATAATGGGCTCTATTTGGCATTTCAGTGGCCCTTTAATGGCATGAGAAGGGCAGTGCTTCTTGCATGGTTCCTGAGAAGCAAACATGAGTGGCCCCCGGGCCTAGTGGCAAAATCCGAAGCAGACCGCCACAAATTAAAAAATTCTTTGTAGTCATATATTATGGAAAATTTGCATTTCATATATTTGTGTTTCCTTATATATAAAAGTGTCTAAATGCTTTAACTGACATTTCAGGCCGATGTACCATTTTTATCCTGGCATACTTCTGCTAGTTTTTGTTCACTGTTAGTGGCTAGATGCATCTCCAGTCTGAGATTTGGAAGTAGGGAAACTGGATTTGAATCTTGATTCTACCACTTCTAGACACCTAAACCTGGGCAAGTTACTTATCCTTTTTGAGTGTAGATCTTCATCTGTAGAACAGGCTGTTGTGACGTTTGAATCTGCAATTGGAGATCCCTTTCTGTTGATAATTGTTCAGTGTTGAGAGAGAAGGGCTGATTAGAACCAATGGGGAGGTATGAATCCTAGAGCAGTTTGAGATGATTAAGGGAAGGCATTTTCATGGAATTTAACCGCTCTCATTTTGTAAAAGTTTCACTTTATCATATTAGTTCCTTGGGGATGTTTATAGTGTTTCTCATCATAGATGTGCCAATGTTAGGAACAATTCTCCCAGAAAATTTTGAGACAGCTGCCAGCTTCAGGCTCCCAGACTCACCCCTACTGAACCTCAGTTCAACAAATACTTACCAAGGAACTTTTCTGCATCCATCACTTCCCAGGTACTCTGGGTCATATTAACAAATTGTGAGCTATGGTCTATACTCTCGAGGACTGGAGGTCTCATTAGAGGAAACCCACAAAGCAGCTATACAAATTCATCAGTAATGCTATAGGAATATGTAAGAATATAATATATAAGAATATAAGAATAGTACACATTTTTCAAGACTCTGCCAACCTCTTTCTTCTAGTTTCAAAACATCTTGAAAGATAGAAATCATTATTTCTGTTTTACTGATCTGGAAATCAGGGTTCTGGCTCAAGACTGTATAACATGTGCTACAGTAGATCTAACAATGTCATATGTCAGCCACCCGAGTTCTTCCCTGTAAATGGACTTTTCCCACATGATTCTTTAATTGGAATATTTTGGGTCAAATGGAGGTTAAGAGTGATAACCTCTCAGTTTCTAGAAGCAAAGCTGATACGAGATTTATTCAGCACTTACTACATTGATCAACGAGGCTCACTGCTGTAAAAAACCTTACATTTCAATACCAGGGCTTATATTCTTTCTGAATCCCCTCTCCCATTTTTAGCATAATGCCTGATACGTAGCCAGCTAGACAGAAGCTATTACTGCTCACTAGTATCCAGTGCCACTTCACTTTCTTCATTTTCCTTTGCAGTTAGATCAATTTGTGACTATTCAGGCCAATGGAGTGACTGAGATGGTTTAGAATATGAAACATCTTTCCCACTCTTTCTTCTTCCTGTGTGTCAGCCTGATGATGCGGAATGACCCTGGAACCACAAGATGGCAGAGCCACAAGATGGGGGATACCTGGGTCTCTCTGAGTCACCGCTTGAGGAAAGCTTCCAGGAAAGCCATCTTAGTAGGGACATCCACATTGGGCTTTGTATAAGCAAAAAATAACTTTTTATTGGGTTAGGACACTAACATTTTTGCATTGTTTGTTATAGTAGCTAGCCTGCATGACCAGTACAGAAAGAAGATACTGAATAAATAGTTGCTGTACTGAATAAATACTTTCACGTGTTTCACATTAAAATCCCTTGGGAATTTATTTTTTTTTTTTTATTTTTTTTTTAAATCTGGAGTGCCCAGGTTACAGACCAATTTAATTAGAGTAATTTTTGGGTAGTGTTCAGGCATCAATCTTCTTTTTCCCTTTTTTTTTTAAACGTTCTTGGTGATTCCATTCTACAGCCAAAATTGAAAACCAGTGTGCTGTATTAGTGCTATTCTAAAAAGCGTGGTCTGTAGATCTTGTTCAAAAAGCCCGTTCTTGTATGTCCAGATTTGTGGAATCAGATTCTCTTGGAGTTTTGTGTTTTAGTGAGCTCTCTGGAGGGAATTCTTAGAAAGATTAAAGCTGAGAAAAACTGCATTAGAACACCCTCTCTAGTGATTCTCAAAGTATGGTCCTCTGACTACAATCAGAGTTGCTTGGAAATATTTTTTAAAGGCAGGTTTCAAGGCCCAGCCCTAGGCCTACTAAGTTAGAATCTCATGGTGGAAGTGCCTGGATATCTACATCCCTAAAGAATTTTCTAGATAATTCTTGGCTCACCAGAATTCACACATATCAGTTTACTGAAACCAGTGCCCTTCCTTAGAATCATATACATTCTTTCCCACAGTTCCTCTTCACCAACTACCAAGTCCTTCTGAGTTCTGCTCAGAAGATAGAGGATGGGAAGGATGATAATTTTCTATTTTTAACCTTATATGTAGTTTCCTCTTATAGTTGCTTAAGTAGAGAACTCTAATACTTGCTTTCAAGTGTTGGTTTATAGATCATTATTTATTAAATGTGGATGTTCTGGAGAAGAGAACCTTCCAACTTAAATGATAAGAAATGATGCTGGCTGAAAGCCAAACCTGAAAATTAGGACTCTCTAAAATAAGTCAACATGTGGTTCAGTTGGTGGAGCTCTTATGTCTATTGATCTAGTCAGGAATTTTATCTACTGTGTAAGAAAAGCTGCCATGGCACTAATCTAGACGCTACATAGAGAGAAGTCAAAAGAGACATGGAAAGGAATATGCAGAAGCAAGAGGATGATTGGAAAAAGACTAAGTCATTTAAGTGCATTGGGCAAGGCCTGGCTGGGGAGTATACTTTAGTATATACTTTTAGTATATAGTTTAGTCCTGGCTGATGTCTTTGCAAGTTTTGGAAGAGAGAGATTGCATAATAGACCTTTTTGATTAAAGATAATCAAAATCTCATTCTTTACCAATTTCCTTTCTCTTTCCCCTGCCCTCTCAATACTTGGAGTTAGGTCTATGCTGGGTTTTGGAAGGGCATGATTTACATGGCTGCTATAAGAAGCTGATTCTAAAAGCTATGGACATCATACATAGCCTTTGTGCGTGCTGTTTGTTTTGCCCCTATTTCATATTGTCCTGATGCCTTACTTTCTGTCTCTCATAGGAATTTGTTGGACACTAATTCTGAGCTGGAGAGCTAGAAGTGCGAATGGGAAGGTTTTTGGCCTGGCCCTAAGGAAGGTTACTGTCTAAAACAACCCTTGAACAACCCAGGCTTGAACTGTTAGGGTCCACTTACATGTGGATTTTTTGTGATAGATACAGTACAATACCATAAATTTATTTTTCTTCTGTATGATTTTCTTAACATTTTTTTTCTCTAATATACATCTAACATAGAAAATCTGGGTTAATTGACTGTTCATGTTATGAATAAGACTTCTGGTCAACAATAGGCTATTAGTAGTTAAGTTTTTGTGAGTTGAAAGTTATATGTGAATTTTCAACGGTGGGAAAGTGGGTTGGTACCCCTAATCTCCTTGTTGTTCAAGGGTGCAGGCGTTCCAGGAGGAAGGGCTCTGTGCTTTGGATGTGGGCAGGAGGAGAGCCTGGGCTGAGGAGGGAGATGAACAGATCCATTCCTCATTTCTCTGTGAACTGTGGGGGACAGAGCCAGCTCACCACTTTCATTAGAACTGTCCTAACCCCACTCTTTTGCAAGTGGGAACGAGGGATGTGAGGAGCGAGAAATCCTGTATATTAGGAATGATCTGGGTATATTCAGACAAAACTGCATGTAGTGGAAGAGACCATGGTTTGCATGTTTGATGGGACAGAGCCCTGGGGCTCAGTTTCACCTGAAGATACCTTAGTCTGCCATCTAGAAGCATACTGCACCATGAGTAGGGTATCAGTGAGCTAAAATCCTGGCACACACTTGGCCATAGGGCTCTAGGTCCTAGGAGGTGACCACAAATCTCAGAAAGTGACTGAAACACAACAATTTGTAATACTCAGGTGGTTAGGCAAAAGGGTTCCTAGTCGCTATGTTACAATTTATAATTTCCAGTCCCTAAGAGGAGACATGAGAAGGCAATGTAGCATGGTAACTGAAAGCTTGGAATTTGGAGTCAGGGGACCTAAATTTATACTCTCACTTTATCACTATATCAACTGTTTGGCTTTGGACTTAGTAGAGTCCCTTGTGCAAGTTGAATAAAACAAATAATCAGTACTCTCCTTGATGATAGTTGTAGTTCATGGATAGGTAAAAATGGAAGGCAGTGGTGTAGAGAAAATATGTCTGGGATGCTCTGGTGGTTATAGGAACAATGACCAAGGCAGAGGCCCAATTTTCCATAACTGATAGAACTATAACACATAAGAGGCAGAAATTCAGTTATCCTACACAGGCACCCAACCAGGGGCAAGGTGGCAGCTAGTGTAATTTGTTGCTGGTCCACGGCAATGTGTTTGGGGACATTGACACATCCTTCTTCAGGGAAGCATTGAGTGCCAGTGAGTCATCATGAAAAGTGCATAGAGTTTGGACTTAGGTTTATTTTATTTTATTTTAATTAATTAATTAATTAATTAATTTTTAAAGTTTATTTGAGAGACAGAGAGTGTATGGAGAAGGGGCAGAGAGAGAGGGAGCACACAGCCCAACACAGGGCTCCATCCCATGAACCGTGGGATCATGACCTGAGCCCAAATCAAGAATCGGCTGCTTAACCAAATGAGCCACCCAGGTGCCCTTGGACGTAGGTTTAAAGCCAATCTCTATATTCTACCAACTGTGTGATAGGTTCAAGTTAACTTAATTTGTAGAACAGGGATGGGAGGAGGTGAAGATCCTTACTTTTCAGAGCTAGAGCAAAGAATAGAGACAGGAGCCTAGAAAGTGCCTGGTAAATGGTTGAAAGTCAGACAGTGGCAGTCATTGAACACAGGTAAAGCTGAGCCTACACAAGGCACTTCATTGCTCAAACCTTAGGGAGAGAAGAGATACAGCAGCCTGAGAGGCAAGGAGGGTTGCTTTTACTACTTGGGAGTAACTAAAAGTTAAGCATTACTTTTGCTTTCCAGATTTCGCAGTACATGTAGCAAAAATGGTCAATTACTATATACTTCTCCCTTGAATATGCAGACAGCCTCTATTCACACAATGGTGAAAGCTACTTGCAGTTCTGACTATGCTTCCCTCTGTTTTCTACCACTTCAAGAGCCGTTCTTCATCTGCACTGCCTCCCGAGTTCAGTTCCCAGTATATCCTATTAAGGGCACTCTACTAAAGAGCACTTTTCTTTTCTTTCTTTCTTTTTTTATCCCCCCAGCTGACACAGAGGCTTAACAGATTAATTCATTAGTCCTTAATACCTTCTCCTTCTAAGGCCTGGTTCAAGTCAGTGCTCTTTGATTAGCACTATCTTTTCCAGTACTGTGCTGAGCTGTTTTGCATCTCAGTTCTTCTGGCATTTGTTCCTGAGAGGGAGGTGAAAAGATTAAAGGGAAAAAAAAGGACTTGTAAAGTTTGCAAGATCACATCATCTAGTGATAAACCTTTCTTTACTTGCCGTGTTTTCTGACTGGGCAAATATAAATGATCAATTTCCTACACAAGCAATTTATTTAAGAAGGGAAATATATATGTATGTATATAAATACCACTGCTGGTATGTGCTAAAGAATATGGTTTATTTCAGCAATAGGTTCTTGAACTTAGTAGTTTTACAGAATTATTGGTGTAATAAACCCCATCGGTTTGTTACAGCATTAACTGTCCCCTGTTTACTTCAAGCTGTTAATCAATACAACAGCCAGTAGTTGCTGGCAACTTGTAGTATTTTGAGGATTACTCCAAATATTTTTAGTTACAATTTCATTCTTGCTTTTCTTTGTTCTTATTTTTTGGCTGTATTTAGCAGAGAGGTAGGAATCTGTAAGCTGATCAGATGTGCTCTCAGATGCAAAGTGCCACTGGGATTTAATAGGTGAGAGATTTACCTAGAGAAAACATTTCTTTAAATCAACCAGCCAGAAAAATAATATCCTTCTTAATAATGAAGAAGGAAAAGTGAAATGTGAATGTCTTGTATAGGAGGTCTGCTGCATAGTTTCCTTCCTGGGTACCTAGTTTGTAAATGCCATTGATACGATAAATGGTGAATGGATGATGATAAAACCAGCCTTCAACCAATCTCCGATTCTTCGTAGTGCAGTTTGAAGGCATGCCATTTCTAGGAAGTATTCCCCAAAGACATGATCCTCTGAACCATGGAAGTTTTTCATGTTTTAATGTTTGCTTTTTTAATATGTGAATATTTGGCTCTGTTTCTTTCCATGCACTTGGCATGGTCTCTGTTAGAATAACATGTAGTTGATGCTTAGCTTGGGGTCATGATGACTATCAAGCTGCAAAGCAACAGGGCAAGTAAAAAGGCTTTGCAGCTGCTGCTTGCCAAAGAAGAGTGCTGGACGCAGGAACTTCATGTCTGGGAGCAGCAAGTGTGAGGGGCATTGTTAGTTGCGGGGAAATTTCTCCTTGAAGAAAGCTTTGGTTTGTGCACATGAGCTAGATCTGTGCTATGGTGTTCTCTCTCTAAACCTAGTGGGTAATTATGGCCAACTAATCTTTGCCAAAGCAGGAAAGATGGAAAAAAGACAGTCTCTTTAACAAATGGTGCTGGGAGAACTGGACAGCAACATGCAGAAGATTGAAACTAGACCACTTTCTCACACCATTCACAAAAATAAACTCAAAATGGATAAAGGACCTGAATGTGAGACAGGAAACCATCAAAACCCTAGAGGAGAAAGCAGGAAAAGACCTCTCTGACCTCAGCCGTAGCAATTTCTTACTTGACACATCCCCAAAGGCAAGGGAATTAAAAGCAAAAATGAACTACTGGGACCTTATGAAGATAAAAAACTTCTGCACGGCAAAGGAAACAACCAACAAAACTAAAAGGCAACCAACGGAATGGGAAAAGATATTTGCAAATGACATATCGGACAAAGGGCCAGTATCCAAAATCTATAAAGAGCTCACCAAACTCCACACTCAAAAAACAAATAACCCAGTGAAGAAATGGGCAGAAAACATGAATAGACACTTCTCTAAAGAAGACATCCGGATGGCCAACAGGCACATGAAAAGATGCTCAATGTCGCTCCTCATCAGGGAAATACAAATCAAAACCACACTCAGATATCACCTCACGCCAGTCAGAGTGGCCAAAATGAACAAATCAGGAGACTATAGATGCTGGAGAGGATGTGGACAAACGGGAACCCTTTGCACTATTGGTGGGAATGCAAATTGGTGCAGCCACTCTGGAAAACAGTGTGGAGGTTCCTCAAAAAATTAAAAATAGACCTACCCTATGACCCAGCAATAGCACTGCTAGGAATTTACCCAAGGGATACAGGAGTACTGATGCATAGGGGCACTTGTACCCCAATGTTTATAGCAGCACTCTCAACAATAGCCAAATTATGGAAAGAGCTTAAATGCCCATCAACTGATGAATGGATAAAGAAATTGTGGTTTATATGCACAGTAGAGTACTACATGGCAATGAGGAAGAATGAAATATGGCCCTTTGTAGCAACATGGATGGAACTGGAGAGTGTGATGCTAAGTGAAATAAGCCATACAGAGAAAGACAGATACCATATGTTTTCACTCTTATGTGGATCCTGAGAAACTTAACAGAAACCCATGGGGGAGGGGAAGGAAAAAAAAAGGAGGTTAGAGTGGGAGAGAGCCAAAGCATAAGAGACTCTTAAAAACTGAGAACAAACTGAGGGTTGATGGGGGGTGGGAGGGAGGGGAGGGTGGCTGATGGGTATTGAGGAGGGCACCTTTTGGGATGAGCACTGGGTGTTGTATGGAAACCAATTTGACAATAAACTTCATATATTGAAAAAAAATACATCTAGTGGGTAATTAAGTACTGTTCTAGTTGCGGTTTGTTCCTGCTTCCTCTGCCTCTTTATTTCAAAGCTTAATTCACAATCTCTTAAGTGGAGGAGGTGACATAGGACAGCTCATTTCTTGCCAGATTGGTAACTGAAGTGTTACCTCTTTGAGTAATAATAACACTTGGTTTGGAAATGGTCCACTTGATATTTCTTGGTATTGATGGTCTCCACTTCCAGGGGGATTTAGGGAGCTACTGTAGTTTAAAAAAGAAAAGCAAACAAGGACAGCTCTATCATGCATTTGTGGATCCCAAAATTGAAACTGAAGATAGCAAAAATGATCCTTTTTATTGTTTTCTAAAATAACCTTTCTTTCTTTTTCATTCTTAGGTTCAATGGTCCCAGAATAGCTATGTCTAAGGTCTTTTAGAATACAAATTTTCATTTGTCTTAATTGGTCATTTAACTAAAAACATTAAATAAATATTATTAATAATAAATTAATGAGGAATAAGTACTAAGAGACAGAACTAAATTGCTGTTAGAGCGTTTCTTCCCCAGGCTTTCCAATCAGAGTTAATGTTGTCAATAGGAGATAAGATGAATAATAAAAGATGGATACCAGGCACTTAAGAAACCCACATAAATATGAAATATAATGCTTATAAAAGTATAGCATATAGTATGGAGGGCAAAAGAGTGGTGGGGGAAGTGAAAGTCACATTTAATATCTTCAGTTTAGGGGCTTAATATATTTTGAAGGAAATGCCTCAGTGTGCTTCCCGGGGATAGAATGCGCACCCAACTCCAGAGGCCTAAAGGAAATGGCAGATCGTCAAGGACGTGGTGAAGAGTTCTTGAAGCTGAGGTTCTCTGTGTTGCCAGAGTTTGTTTCTTCAAGGGATCACCAACCCAATGTACTTTTTGCAACCTTTTGCTTGCCATGTCTCGGTTTCTCCATCTATAAATACATTACATCTAATCTTTGGGGTGCTGAGTGTGATAATTCCATAGCCACATCTTTTCCATATTCATTTCATGAGTTAATTAGGAACTGCCTAGTATTTACATTATTCAATCCTAAAGACCAAGATTAAGTGTTAGCCTTTCCATTCATCATCTTACTCTACAATCATCCTTGAGATCTTTCCTTTTCTACTTAGCATGTGTTTTCTTACAATGGTGGTGTAACCCTTAACTGTCTCTTAGAGTATCAAAAGTGGTTTGTCCATGTAGCATCTCCTTTGTCTCTTTCTGTTTTTGTTAACTGGTTAACCTAGAGTCTATATTTATTGAATTTATATTTTGGACTCTGAGAATCTGAGATAAGCTTAGGTGCATCCTTTTAAAATCAACCATAGTTGATTAAACTTGGCTGAGATCTTCAGCCTTTTACAAGAGTGTTAAATGCATTTGAATAAGTCTGCCAAAAAATATGTCGTTAATTATTCTGAGCATACGAGGTTTACTTTCTTATGCAAATTTCAACAATAAGCAGACATACAAAGTAGGTGTGCACATTTAGAAGAATATTTTTTATTTAAAGTCTATTTTGATCATTGCCCCTAATGGTTAATAGTAAAGACAACTTAAGGGAAGGTTTGGAAAAACATTTTTAATCTTTCCTTAATCACAAATACTGCTGACTGATATGTTTGATTATGCTGCAGCCTGCTTTATTGTTTAGCTTCTTCTGTTTTCACCTTTAGCTATTTATTTTTAATATCTAATCCTCTTTTCCTACTTGTTCAGTTTCAATCAAGGATTTTCTTTTTCTTGAAAGAGCCTCCCAAATAGGAAAAGTCCTTTGACTTGATTAGCAAGAAATTAAAACAACGAACTGAAATTAAATGTCCACTCTCAAACTTGAGTTTAATTAAATTTTCTCACTTACTTGTAGGTTGACTATATTTTGGGTCTCTTATAGAATTCTTATCAATAAGACTATTTTTCCTTTTCTCCCGGGCCTGTGTTTTTTACCTGTCTTGTGTGTGTGAATGTGCTGTTGTTTCCTTTACATCAATAGTATTTTATTTTCTTTGCTTGTGTTCCCCTCTGGCACCCTTCATTTTATCCCTCGTACTACATAAATCAACTTTTTACTATATTGTCTATCAAGACCCTGCTAATGTTTTTTATTTCTGCTTCTACTTGTAGAATGTATAATTTGACTACTTGACATTTTTCCTTCTATCTCAAGTGGATTATACATATAAATGAAAGTCTGGATTTGAGTTTTCTTTTTTCATTAAAATACACATAAGCTTTGTAAAAATTCCAGTATGTTTTAAATGTGCTTTCCACAACTGTTAGAAACGAGCTTCTTTCAGCCTGTTCAGATTAAATTAATTTTTCACTGACTCCTTGTTTCAGACTGACTTTGCTTTTAATAAAAGCATCAAATGAAACTAGAAATACAAACCAACTATACTCTATAAGGGAAACAATAGAATCATAAAAAAAATAGTCATCAAGATGTCAGTTAGATATGTTTGGGGAGATTGGGAGGAAGTAGTGATAGTTCCCTTATCCTATAGAAAATTTCAACTCCCCAAGAATCTTACAACATGAGAAAATATTTCGAAAATGAATTTTAACAGGAGTTACTAGAAATTGAACATTCAACACTCTAATTGAAAAGCTCAACATAGATTAGTTAGGTCCTTCCTTCCAAATACATAAATTCTATTGTGGATTAATTTGGTTGCCACTGTTGGAAAGTGACTCTGTTGAGCATGGACAAAGTGAAGCCCTGCTGTAGAGACTCACGTGCCCGTGTGTTTTAATGCCAATAACATGAAGCCAGAAGACCATCCATGGAAACAGGGAGACATAAGGAACAGATGACAAAGTTACAGATGATAGACTGGAAATATAGTCTTATATTCCCCTGAATGCTTTGAGGAATATTCTCTAAATTTTATAAACTGGCCCATGATAACTCGTTTTAGTATCCTTAAAAGACAGAAAAATGGTCAGCTGAAATCAACATTTAATCCGAGCAACTCAGATATTTATCTCAGTTAGGCTGCTTATCCAAATGGGACTGAGTCCCATGTGGGAATAAATCTTTAAAACCAATTCATGATAGAAGTTACAAGTATCTCAAGATACCCTAGTCTCCAGACCTATTCCTTTGCAGTTTCCTACATTTCAGAAAATGCCACCTCAGCTTCTCTAGTTGTTCCTGCCCAAATTCTTGATGTTAATCCTGAACTCCACTCTTCCTCTTCCATCTCATATTCAATCTATTAGAAAATCCTCTTTTTTCTTCATCACAAATGACATCTGATATCTTTATATTTCACAATTTTCCCCACTACTTGGGAAGTTTAGCCCACGCCATCATCATTGCTTACTTGGATATTTGCAACAGCTTCTTTACTGCTATGCCACCTCTGTACTTGCCCCTTTATTCTCAAACCAGAAATCAGAACAGTGGTTAAAAATAATTCAGATTATGTCTTTCTTCAGCTCAGATCGTTCCAATTGTTTCCAATCTTACTTAGAGTAAAAGTCAAAGTCTTTGCAAGGCCTATTTGGCCCTCATTGCCTCCTCTACCACTGCTTCTCTAATCTGTTTCCTGTGAATCTCTCCCTCATTCTCTCTGCTGTATTTACTCTGGCCTTCTTACTGTTTCTTTAAAATACCCAGCATGATCTGCTTCAGGACCCATGCCATTCTGTCCTCTGTGCCCTAGGTTTCACATTGAGAAAAAGCTACCAATTCTGTCAGTTAGTTCTAATAGTATAGCAAACTACCCCCAAACTCATTGGCTTAAGATATCAAGCATTTATTACTATTGTTCACAGCCCTGCCAGTCAGCTGGGTATCAACTGACTCGGGCTAATCTGGGCTAGGCATGCAGTTCATCTGCAGGTTGGGTGTGATCTCTGCTTTAGACTGGGCTTAACTGGGTCAATTCTAGTCCTCTTTAGTCCTTTTCACACTAATGGCAAACATTTAAGAAGGTGAGTAGGTGTAAGACTATGTAAGTATTTGCTGTGAACTATTGTCATCTTCTTAGGATAATGTTCTTTGGATGATTACTAGATCTCATTTGGAAAAATGGCTCACCTGGAAAAATTAGCAAAGTGGCAGCAAGCTGGAGCCTAAGTGAATGGTCGCCACCAATGGTTTTTCTTGCTGAATGACCAAAACACTTTTAAGAGGTCCTTTTCTCATCTATGCTGCACTGAACTACAATTGGACGTTTTTTTTTTTTTTAATTTTTTTTAACGTTTATTTATTTTTGAGACAGAGACAGAGCATGAACGGGGGAGGGTCAGAGAGAGGGAGACACAGAATCCGAAACAGGCCCCAGGCTCCGAGCTGTCAGCACAGAGCCCGACGCGGGGCTCGAACTCACGGACCGCGAGATCATGACCTGAGCCGAAGTCGGCCGCTTAACCAACTGAACCACCCAGGTGCCCCCAATTGGACGTTTAAAAAAAATGTTTCCTTATTTTTGGGGGGGAAGGGGCAGAGAGAGAGCAGGAAGAGGATCCAAAGTGGGCTCCACACTGACAGCACAGAGCCCTATGCAAGGCTTGAACTCATGAACTGTGAGATCATGACATGGCTGACGTCAGACGCTCAACCGACTGAGCCACCCAGAGACATTTTTAAACCTTGAATAAAAGTTTTTCACTAACAGCTTAGTGTTGTGATAATGCAGACTTTTTAAGAAATGAAAGCAAAAGTTTATCCACAAAATTTGTGGTATGGGACAGAAAAGAGGATGGCAAAGAAAGGACTCAAAACAGAAAAGGGAGATTAGTTAGGGAGCAAAGTTTGGAAGGAGAGGTTAGAGAGATGTAAGCTGTCAGCTTTCTGTTTATACCTACATGAAATTCTCAGGAATATGAAAGATCACATTGGTCTTCTTGCCATATGATTGATGGGAGCCCTAGTCATGTTTTTGGGTGTTAAAGGAATGGCTAATCCCAGAAGCTGCAGGGATTGGGGACATCAAATTTCACATACAGCTTTAAAACATTGCCTCTTTTCAGAGTTGAGATGGGAAAATTTCGACGACTCTCCTAAGATATATTTTTTACTGATAACTGTTCTTGTCTAATTTGGGGGAGGGTTTCTACCCAAATAAAACCTTTTTCTTAATATAACTATCCATATATTTTCCTTGTTTGGTCTCTGATTTTATTGCTTGTATGATATTAATTTTTTGGCCTTCATATCTTGAATTTAATGATGCATTTAATGAAGGGCTCAATAATTCCTTGTGCTAGCAGTTTATTTATATTCATTTATAGTTGCTGCAATTGTCCATTTATGGTTGGTACTGACCATGGATAAGGACACACCATTGAATTCTCTGGGTTGTGAACATACTCTTTCCTGTCCCAAATGGATAGCAGCAACTTTAGCTTCTCATAGTAATGAGGGACAGTCATCTTGCCCACATAAATAGCTCTTTTTTTTTTATCAGCTATCTACCTACATGATGAACCCAAAATGACCAGAGGGTTCTCAAAGCATCAGGTTAAATGAAACCCCTGCTTTGTTCTCTATTAAAAGGATTTCCCACTGGGAATTTGGACTTCTAAAGAATAGAATCTATAGAACCAATAGAACCCACAGAATCCAATAGAACCATTCTGCAAGTGAAGCCATGGAAGTAAAGGTGAGTGAAAGCAATCCCACTTCCACTGCTTGGTTCTCATGCCCATACTTTGTCACTCCTGGGATGCAGCACAATGTGTGGCCTGATGTTTTGGTTCCTACACTGTATCCTACAGGACATTGCCCCAAATTCACAGGTTGTGTGACTCTTAAGCTGAACTTTTTATAGGTTGTTTATCTTTCTGTTAAGTTGCCTTCTTTCTGGATGCTCTGGTAAACTGTAAGCATGACTTCAGTCCCTTGTTCTTATGTTATGAGAGATCCTGAGTTGGCAAACCAAGTATTCCATAAGCCTTCAGGCAGTCATGTTGCCAGAGTCACTTTGCAGTGTAAGTAAACTTACAAACAATACATGTAAATTCTAATAAGTATTAATTGTCATCCTCTCTGGAATGAGTCTGGTATAGTCAGTGTCCTACCAACTGCCTATTAATCTCCTTGAGGGATGCTGCCATATTGAATGTGCAGCTGTTGAGCTGTTGAGCGTTCATCAACAGCAGTACCTAAATTCGTTTTGGTATGGATTTTGGTACGGTATAGTCTTCCATTCTTGCCACCATGGATATTCTGTTCATGGACTGGTTGCATTAACATTGGCGTGGAAGTAGAGAGAGGTCCTATGACTTCCACAGGTATTCTAGTTATTGACTGTTCCTTTATAGTGGACATTCATTAGTGGTCATTTTCAGAAGACAAAAATATCCTCATTCCATGTGCCCTTTAACATAGGTTCATCCACATGCTTTTTTCCCCAAATTTCCTTACCTCACAAATGATCAAATCGTATTCTTTCCAGGTCCCTTGTAGATTAGCTAAGTGATTTGTCATTGCCCTAAATTCCTATGTTTCTGTACATGTTAAGCCACTATTACTGTCATAAAAGGAGGACAACAAACAACTTGCAACTCTGCTAGCTGAAAGGATTTCCCTTCATTCTGTCTTACAGGGCCACCCTAGAGATTGTCGTAGTGCAATGACAGTCTGGTTTAGTTCAGCATTAATAGACTGTGATCCACACCTGAGTTTTTGTTCTTCCTGGATTAGCTAGTTTCAGGGAATCACCCATAAGTCTATAGGTTTAAACTAAGAGACAGGTTTCACTGCAATGCAAGTAGGTGATATGAGAATCTAGATTACCTGTTTATGTAACTTATTTGTGCTTTTTGTATCTGCTCATATCCTATCCCATCATGCAATGGACTCCTGCTGTGCCCACCTGAACTTAAGACTCATTAGATCTAGTGATACCCAGTCCCTGATACTAGCTCCAGTTACACAGTCATGTAGAGGCTAAAGGTCAGTCTTCACTACAGTCTAGAAAAATTCTAGGCTCTGCTTTTAAAATGGCAAGCATTTTGTTACTGCTGATGGTATGGCCTTGTGGCAGAATCCTTGGGGTCTGCATGACACTTGCATTAGGACCTGTCAGAGATTCTGTACAGCATTCTAATCTCCTATATATACCTCTAGCCCATCAGTTTTCTGGGCTAAATGTCTTCAGTGGCAAGATAATTTCCATGATACCTTGGGCCTTTCTTGCTCTTGGTCATGCTAAAGCCCTGACAGCCTTTTGAGTCACCTGATAAATCGCTTTCTTCTTGTTTTTTCATATCATAATAGCTCCACTCCAGAGGTCAGGGAACCATCCTGAGGATGCTGCCAGGTGTTAAGGATTTTTATTCCAATTATGTACCCAGGGACCAGGCACATAAATGTAGCTTCAATCCAGTTATGACTCATTCCATTCCAGTGCCAATGCTGCCATGTAAACCAGTGTTTTACCTTTTACACCTCTTCACTGGTGGACATCTTATAGTATTGATGCTATAGCATGCCACAGGTCACTATCAAAGAGGCCCTATTGCTATCTGCTGAGGGAGCGAAGTCCCATTTCTTCTTTTGATACCCTATTTCTGAATTCTATCCCGATGTCTAATTTTCTAGAGCCATTCGTCAAAACAATGATTCTAGCCTGAGTAATCCAAAAAGCAGAGCAGGATGAAAGGTTTATATGTAATTGGTTTGTTTTCGGAAGGGATTCCTCAGAATGAATTTGGGGAATGGGTTGATTGATGTGGGGAAGGAAAGACGGAAAGGAAACCAATCTAAGACCATCCTACCAAGTTGATCATTCCTGTGGGTACCTGGGCCTTGGTCTCCTGAGGGATCTTCTGAGAAACAGTGGAACATACTGAGGCATCATTTATCAGAAAGGCTGATAGGTGTTGGAAGTGATTCCTGTTTTGGAGAGAAAATTTTGTGAGCAATATGGAGAGATATTGATTGAATAACATTATACTTAGGTGGACTTGACATAATCTGAAAGATTGAAGTCAGTCCTAAAGAAGGTAATCAGTGGCAGGTATTAAGACTCTGTAGTATCAAAAAGTTTCTAAATTGTATATTTGAAAGTATAATCTGTATATTCACCCACGTTGGCTGATAAATTCGGTGAATAACTGAATTCAGAATTAGGATCAAGAAAGTCCCACTTCTCTAAATTTCTTATTTATATGTCTCTTCCTCTTTACATTTTAGAGCAATACTGTCCAATAGAAATATAATGTGACCTGCATAAGTAATTTCAAATTTTCTAGTAGGTATGTTAAAAAAATTAAAAACTTAGGGTGCCTGGGTGGCTCAGTTGGTTGAGCATCCGACTTCGGCTCAGGTCATGATCTTGTGGTTCGTGAGTTCGAGCTCCACGTTGGGCTCTGTGCTAAAAGCTCAGAGCCTGGAGCCTGCTTTGGATTCTCTGTCTCCCTCTCTCTCTGCCCCTCCCCCGCTCATGTTCTGTCTCTGTCTCTCAAAAAATGAATAAGTGCTAAAAAAATTTTTTTTAAAAAAAGATTTAAAAACTTATTTTAAAAATTAATTTAAATAATATACCTTACTACAAATATATCCAAAATATGATTTCAACATAGAACCGATATAAAAATTATGAATGAGATATTTTACATTCTTTTTACTAAATCTTCAAAATTTAGACTTAGAACACATCTCAACTTGTACAGGATGAATTTCCTGTGCTCAATAGTCACATATGCTAGTGGATAATATGTTGAACAGAATACTCTAGAGTGTTCTTTATCTGTTCTTAGCCTGGGTAATTTCTACTCACCTTCAAGGCACACATTAAATATCACTTCTTTTGAGGAGTCTTCACAGTGTTCTCTTTTTATTTTCCTCCCTTAATGATTTCTGCAATAATAACAATAGCAATAGCAAAAGCTTATGCATCCCTTATATACGTTATCAGTGTACCTTGTATTTATACAAATTACAGTAGTTATTTAAAAAAAATTATTAAATTATCCATCACTACCACTAGACTCTGAGTTCCTGAAGAGCAAAAACACTATCATCTTTATAGCCCAGAATCTAATTTTTTTAAAAAAATTAAACAATTAACTGAGGTTAATATAACAAGTGAAGTTAATATATTTAAATACAATGAATGTGGGCTCCTAAAACCAACCCTATAAATACAGGATGGGAGGAATATGGTTTAGATGCAGTCTACTTGAATAAAATTTAAGGGCCTTAGATTTAATGATTAGTTCAATAGGGGCAAATATTAGTTTTTTATTGATGTAAGGTTTAAGGACTCAGTTTTCAACCTTGTTACATAAGCAAATAACTTATAACAGAGTCTAAACCTATTCTAACATCAAAGAGGTATTTTAAAATGTTCAAGTGACCAAACAAATGAAGTGAAGTAAGAATAAATCACCTGGGCAGGTAGGAGATTTGTCTTTTGGCAAGGTATTCAGATACAAGCTGGATAGCAGCTAGGAAATGTTGTAATGGGGGTAGATGGTGAGAATAGATGTACTCTATGCTTCCTTCCAAGCCATGAATTCTTCTTTTCAATAATCCTATTCACTTTAAAGAAAAACAGCATTGCTTTTACTCAAGTCAGTGTTGACAGTGTACATAGCTAGTTATATATCAGTCATAAGAAACTCTCCAATCAAAACAATAATGTCATTTTCCCTTGAGTAATTCTCACCAAGTTTCTGGTTTTGGAAGATTCAGTTGGTTAAAGAAAGTTCATAATCAGTGTTTTCAGAATACATTTTGGGACATGAAGCAAACCTCACACCAACAATGCATTATTACTCATTTATTTTTAGCAATTACTCATGGAACAACACAGGTGCCCAGAATTTCCTGGGCATATAAACATGAAACCTCTGCCTCCGAGAGCTTCCAGTCTAGATCGAGACAAACACAAAACAGGAAACCTGAGCTTTACCACAAGAAGATGAATGGGCATCATTGATACCTTCATATGTGATTTCTTCCAGACAATAATGTTTTGTTTATTCAGGAAGCTTCAACTAAAAAGCAGCTCAGGGCATATTTTAGTCCTCTAGAAAATAGAACAATCAGTATCACTGCAGTTGCGTTCAATATATGGAATTTGCTTTGAGAATTAGGAGTGGTTCTTTTGCCTTCATCTTCATTATAATTAATCAAGAATTTTGTTCTGAGTGCTTTCCATGTTCCAGGCACAAGGGATATGCAGATGATTAAGACATGGTTCTTGCCCTGAATAGAGCTCACATCTAGGAAGAGCAAGCTATGCTAACATGAAAAGCTGATTAGACACCAGCCACAGTGCTAGTGGAAAGAATATGAGCTTTGGTTTCAGGCAGAGTTCAGCTTGAAACCTGGCTCCACCACCCATTAGCTATTTGACCTTGGTCAGTTTTCTCAAATTTTCTGAGCCTATGTTCCATTAACGATATGATACCCCCTAACTAGCATGTTTGTTGTAAGAATTGAATACTATCTGGTAGAGAAAACAAAATACATAAATTCAAGTATTGTCTTAGCTGCTAAATGGGTAGACTAGGTTAGGGATTAGCAAACTTTTTCTATACAGGGAGAGAGAGAAATATCTTAAAGCATTGCAGTCTATACGGTCTATCACAATTACTTAAGTTTACTGTTGTAGCATGAAAAGAAATCTATAGATAACATGTAAAAGAATGACCATGGCTGAGTTCTAATGAAGTTTTATTTAGGAAAACAGGTGTGTAGGTCTATAAATGCATTGACCCTGCATGAGATATAAGGGCTGTAAGAGTTTAAAGAGATCATGATTATCAAAGAACTGGGAGAGTGTCTTTCAAGAGGGAAGGGGAATGTTTAATTTGTTTGTTTTGATTTTACTTTTTATCCAAGTTAAACATGCACAAACTATAAAGAGTCAAATTGTTTTGCAAGATTTACTATGAAAAAACTTCAGCTCCTCTATTCCCTGGTCCAAGAGCCAGTCATTTTCATCTCCTTCAGCTGATTCTTCTAGTATTTACTTTGAACTCTCTAAATAACATGGGTCTATATTCCTCTTAATTGTTGTTTTAATTTCAGGTGATATCAATGGACTTCCCATCATGGACAATAGAGATTCCATGTTTTTTCCCCACCCAACTCCCACCACATAAGCACCCTTCTGGTTACCCACCCTGCCTCCCAACATAGTTATATTCTAATTTTGTTTGTATCATTATTCACTATTTACATGATTATGGATATGTGTGTGATTCACATCGGAATTACAAAGTAAACCATGGTTACTTAACCTTTGTTGTATAACATTTTGTTTTCCCTGGATTTAAGAATTTCTTTTTGTTGCTTTCGTAATTTCCTTTACATTGTACTTATCTCTAATTCATCCTCAACCTCTTTAGCAATTGTCTAATTATCTCCATAAGTTGTTCACATGCATCAGATGCTCTAACAATTTTATCTCATTAAAGAAGAATCACCCAGAGCAGTTCTCAAGCTTGCACACTCAGAATTACTTGGAGGGCTCATCACAACACAGATTCCTTGGCCCCAGCCTCAAAGATTCACACGTTCTGGGGAAGGGCTGGTGAACTTCCGTTTAGAACTAGTTTCCAGGTGGTGCTGATGTTGATGCCCATACCACATTATTATTAGCACTGGGAAGTACTAGCCAGGGGCCTTCTGCCCTGCTACAATCTGGACTGGGTGCCTTCTACATTGGGTGTGGCCACTGATCCTGATGTTGCCTTTCACCGTCATTTTGGGGATTTTAATGGCTTTTCTCCTGTGTTGCTTTTGAAAAATCCAAAGCCATTCTGAAGCCTGATCCTGTGTACGTCACCTTCAGATAACAGTGCCTAATATTGTCAAATCAGCTGATCATATGTTTGTGTATTATTTTACATTCCCTCTTTGTGAGCTTACTTTAGGAAACAACAATGTCTTAATCATCTTCATATCTCACAAGCCTGTCTCACAAGCCTGGAACATAGGGAACGCTCAAAACAAAGTGCTTGTCTGATGATTTTCTCCCCAGATTTTTATAAAAATTTCTCTTTGTTCTCAGTACTCTGAGGAAGCTGTTAACAAGTAGCTCCATCTACAGAAAACAGATTTACTTAATTTTTGCATAAAGGCTTCCTTATTCACCAATATGCATCTTTCTCTCTAACACTTGCGTCTCTGTGTGCTGAATTGTTAAGGGTATAGGTAGTCGATATGTACTTATTGACTGCTTTGATAGATCTGCATTCTTTTGAGAGACCTGGCCTCACACCTTCTATACTACAGGGGATTCCTATAAAGTGTTTGTTTTCTCCCAAGAGATCGGTTCAAGTTTGTTTGAAAATGATACAAGAAATCAAATCCTCAGTCTTATTAACCATAGGTACTCTGAATGCCACAGTTTCCCATGATAAAATATAGTTATCTGCTGGGAACTATATAGTGAGGCAATTTGCATGTAGGGCAAAAATAAAACAAAAATGTTATAAAATAATTCTTTTCTTTTCTATAATAATTAATGGCAAGATCCTCAGGTACTACAGGGATCACTATGAGTTGCATAAAGGAATTCTGTTGTATATCCATTCACAGCAATCTCAAAGTTTTTTGTCGCATCCAAATCCATAATAATAATAAAAAATATCAGCAAATTAATTGAATACAACATCAACGTTAAGATTTCATCCAGGGAACAAGTTACTATACTTGCTTTCCTTTTCTTGTGCAGCTTATGGAGCATTTCAAGCCCACTTTGCATATAGGATGATAACCTCATATGTACCTGTGAGGGAGGGAGCAGACCTGTGCACAGAAGGTAGCTAGGGCAAGACAAATGATAAACATGATGATAGAACCGATTATATTCCTCAAATGGGAGATAAACCTATGGGTGCAAATGTCGTATCTTGAATAGATGAACTATCATTCCATCATCCATCACTGCCAATATTTTCTGCTTTATCTGGATTGTATTGGAGTAGACTACATCTTAGGAGTTATATAGCAGTTTCTTAAAGATGAAATTCTATGTTGCAACAGGCCAAATGTGTTTGCTGTAGGCCCATCTGTCTCAGTAGTTCTCATTCACACACTCGCTATTTAAGGCTATTTATTGCATATAAATACCCAAAGCACAAATAACAGGCAGGAATGTTTTAGACAAACCCATGACATGTATCAAAGTATTAAAAGAGAAGCAAAAAGGGGACAAAACTCTCTGTTGAGTGTCAGTAACAGGTCCTTCATCACTTACCCAATTATTTAGTTGATGGCAGTTCTCTCTTAAATCAAGGTATTGGTATGATGAAATGGAGATAAATCTGACAATGATATTCTTTCCAATAGGGCAAGCCACTCTCCTTTAGAAAGTATAAAATCCAAACCTATCCAGAGTTCATCTGTATAAGAACTGAAAACACAGAATCATAGGATATGAGGATTGGAAAGGACCTCACAATTCAATGACTATGGATCTCTTATTGATGTTTGAGACCCCTTTAAAACATTGAGACTTACAATTTTCCCAGCATTTGGTTGAGTGTTTCTTGTGGTGGAGGGACCTTCCCAAGACTATGCTATATTGTATATGCTCTGTTTGGACTGTTTGATCATTTACACATTCATGTTGGTTAAACCATTTGATTATTCATGCCATTCATATTTATTAAGTACTTAACATATTCCAGGGATTGTTCTAGGAACTGAGATCCATATGGTTCTTGTACTTTTCAGTACTCCTTTATTTATAAGTACAAAACTCAGTCAACCCAAATGTACTATTTAAGCAAAAGGGAGGATTAAAAAAATCTCGTATTAGTGAAAAATCCAAGAGTAGATCTGATTTTGATGTGACTGGATTCAGTAGCTCAGGTGACTTCATGAGGAGATTTTTCTTCATTTCTGTTCTCTCTTTTCCTCTATGTTCTCTCTTTTCCTCTATGTTCTCTATTTCCTGCCATTCGTAGGCAGGCTCTCTGCCTTGTGATGGTAAAATTGCTGACACAGGTCCAGGATCTCAATCTTCCTGTAACTTCTCTCCAGTCTACCATCTGAAACCAGAGGAAGGATAATTCTTCCTTCATGTGATGAACTTCAACTATATCACCTGCCCTGAGACTTTTCTTCTTCAAAGTGATTTCACCATGCTTTTCACCTGTTTATAGAGATTATGTAGCTCTTTATGTCTAATACTTACTGAACATTTCTTGAATGGGAAAATGAGTGAATGTATGAACAGAAACCTTCACATCACTTGGTGAAAACTGAGGGATATGCCAAAATAGAGGAAAGCAGAAATCGGCAGTACAGAGAGAGAGAAAGAGAGAGAGAGAGAGGCAGAATAATGATTGCATAATTGGAGGACCTGTATCAAGCTGTGCCAGCTGATACAAGTTCAGTGTTTGGGATTTTTATGTGTATAAGCCCATACATTCCTTTTTATGCTTGAACCAGTTTGAGTAGGGTTCCTGTCACATGAAACCAAAACATCCTCCATAACACATTTGATTACTTTGGATGTAGTCTCTACCCATTTAGTACTTAGGAATACAACAATTAACACATTTTTATTCTGTTAATTGAGAGAATACAGGTCTTAACAGAATTAGGCACTTCTGGAAGCTCAGTCCATGGTCAGCTAGACTAGAGAGAACAATGGAAAGAACCTGGTCTTTGGAGCCAAAGCAGGGGGATTTGCATCTCAGTTCCATCACTTATTTACTATGACCTTGGGCACATAACCTTATATCTCCAGATTTGTTTTTGAAAAAAAAAACCCATGACTTTATGCATCATATTGATAATCTGAGTTTCTTGTGAATAATCTGTGAATATGATGAGATCATATTATAGCATATTAATAGCACTGCCCTCTTGCATTCATTCACTTACCAAGAAGTTTTAATACCCAGAAAGAAGCCTTCAGGAACTGCTTGAGGTCCTCCTGGGATACAGTACGTGAGCTTACAGAGAAGTCCCTTTATGATTCTGAGACACCCCAAATGGACCAAAGATAAGAAATGACCAGTGGTGAGATAAGCAAGAACCATATATTATCTTTTGTGTTACTGTTCATTGGAGGAAAGCTCAATCTGTACAGTTTAGGCTGAAATATTTTACAGAAATGTTATTAATCAGATAATTTAATCTTTGTTATACCTCTCTTTCCTGGACAACAATAATTAGCTTGCCTTTACTGGGTACTTATCGTGTGTCAAGCACTATAAATTAGTCCTTTACATCAATTAGGTAATTCACCCTCCTGTCCATCTACATGGTATTATTATATACTGTTAACCAAATTTCATAGATGAAGGCTCAGAAAGGTTAAGTAACTTGTCCAAAGTCACATAAATAATAAGTGGCAGAGCTGGAATATAGTCCGGGCATCCCAGAGCTTGTGCTCTCAACCTCTATATCATATCTCCTTCCAGGATCGATAATGGGATTTCGTGGGGTTTGTTTTGGCTGGATTTGATAGCAAGGTATTGTGGACATCAACTCACATCGTCTCCTTTCAGAGACTGCAGCTTTGTTTCTTGGTCAAGATGGTCAGGTCAAACTCCTTTAGGACATGCTCTCTTCAAGGAGAATCCTTGGGAACACATGCAAAGAGGTTCCTAGGGAAGGAGAGTGTTGTGATGAGTCCTACCTGTTGATTACACATGATCTGGCATGTCTAAATCTCATCTCAGAGTCCAGTTGGAGCCCTTGCTAAGCAATTTATTCAAAATAGGGAAGAAACGTGTATCAGTATGTACATTGTGCCCAGTTAAGCCTCTTGTCAAACCTGTGAATAAAAAGAATAAAAGAAGTATCTTCTTATTAATTGGGTTTTTAGAAGTGTCACCCATTTACTTGTAATTCTAGTAATTTCTGGTTTTGATCACTGTTCTCCTAAGTGTGAACACAGGCCAAACCTTTCTGACTAATGCTAGGATTAACCAGTTCATCTTGGTATTTATATGAATGGAAATGTATTATGTGTAGATATTTACTAGTGCATAGAAACAGAGCTGAAAGATAATGGAGGTTTTGCTTCCTCCCTCAGCATGCCATTCCACATCTATTTAAATCATACTACCCTATAAAGTCTTACCACATCAACGAGAAGTCTGCTCTAACTCTCCTAGCTTCTGGCCATTTCTCTCTCTAATCTTAGAATGACTATAGCCCTTGTAGACTAAGACAGGGTTTCTCAATCTCAGTACTGTTAATATCTGGTCTGGATGATTCTTTGTTAAGAGGGCCTGTTCTGCGCTTTGAAGGACGTTTAGCTGCACCTCTGGTTTCTATCCACTAGATGCCAGTAGCATACCCCTTGCCCCACCCTGTGCCCCCTCTTCCCCCTGTTGTGACAATCTAAATGTTCTGGGGTAGCAAAATGGCTGCCATTTGAGATCATTGGCCGATACCAAACAATTTAGTTTAAAATGTTTTCCCATGTAATTCTCTAGTTGTCCTTTTTGTTCATATTTCCTCAACAAGATGGCAGATCTCTGAGGCAAAAATTGTGCATAATAATATGCCTTCTGTCTTCCAAACATGAAGACAAAGAGAAAAGGAAAGTCAACTAGTGTCTGTTGAGAACTTTTCCAAGTGCTTTCCATATGCCATTTCATCAATTCATTCTATTAACATTTATTGAGTGTCTACTTACTATATAATACTTGAGAAGCAACATTCCAATCCTGGCTCATCTGCTTAGTGTGACCTTGGTAATTTACTTAATCTGTCAGTGCTTCAGTTTCTTTGCCTATAAAATAGGACAGTAATATCACCCATCCCATGGGTTGTGAGGATTACATGGGTTGAAATGTATAAAACATTTAGAACAGGATCTGGCACATATAAATATCTGCTGAGTATTAGTTATCACTATTAATTAGTATGTGCCAATTCTGATTCTTGGTGCTGAGGAATGAGCAATGGACAAGAAGCCTTGTTCTCATGAAGCTTGTAATATGTTCTCAGATAAGCCTCATTAAAGGGGTAAGCAATATCATTGCCCCATCTCACAGGGGCCAAGGGCAGTTCAAGTTCAGTGAGAGGAAGTAATTTGCCCAAGGTCACGTAACTTTTAGGTCTCAGGGCCAAGATAAGAACTCCGCTCTCTCTGGCAACAAGGCCATACTGAATACTTAATAGGTTCTCAGCATACTTGCTGATGTCTAGACCGAAAAGGAAATTATTTTCCCTTTCCTTTTGTTCTTTTTCCTCCTTTTGTATTCCTTTTTCTTTTCTAAAGACCAGTAAAACTTCTCTTTCAAGTTTTATATGTACATTTTGCTTCCCTTTTTATATCTGGGTATTTATTTTGCTTGTGACCGCTGCGCTATCCTTGCAGATGAACCAATCCTAGTCTTTAGATACATGAAATTTCATTGAAAATGAAATGTCCACAGTGATTCATCTTTGCAGCAAATGGGTAATGTGTACTTTGGGGTTTAAAAATAGAGATGAGTCAAGAAAATCATATGTTTCCTGATTTAAAAAAAAAGCTTTTCAAAGATTTGGGTGCCTGTCTACCCCTTACCATCATATTAAACATGATGACCATAATTGGGGCACACATCCAAAGAGAACCTAAAATAAATCATTCCTTTCCAGTTTTAACATTTAGAAGTACTATTTATCAAAATAATAATTTCAGCTATTTCTAGCCACATTTCACATTAGCTCAGGGACTCCGGTGTCTCAATATATACCATTCGGGGTCTCTCACCACATGGAATGTGATGGGGGATTGGATGATCCTGCAATGCTCTTCCTTGCTCTCTCTGTCTCTCTGGACATGGATGACTGAGGCATGAGGGTCCTGGACAAGGGCTGCTTTCTTGCTAAATGACTCTTACGTTATTATTTTCTCAGGGCTCTGCCCCTGTGTGTTTACGTGCGCCACCTCATAGTGGGCGTGGCAGGTGACCAGCAGGAGGCTGGTTAGGCAGCAATCTGGAAACTTGCAGGAAAATCCCTGTGTCTTGCACCTCACAGATCAGTGCTTCGGCAGCTTGGCCATCCCGTCTGCTGTCACAAGCTCCTTGTCCTCAGCTCACACTGATGGCAATGAGATGCTGATTTTCAGGTTGATTTGCAACAGTTGCCCCCTTTTAATGAAATCTCATCGAAGTTCATCCTGAATGAACACACTGGGCAAAAACTTGGCTCTTTTTCAGTGAAGGGAAAAGAGATGAAATTTTTAGAGGATTTCTTGAACTAAAAAAATATGCTATATGTGTATTTGCAATTGGATTCTTGTCTGAAGAAAAGCTCCATGCCCAGTGACCTCACTTGTCTACTTTGTGAACAAAAATCACATCCAAACAAGAAGAGAAGGAAGCGGGTAAAGAAGGGAGAAAGGATGAAAGAAGACTGCATAAAGGGCACTAAAGATGGACCAAAGAGCAGTTGCATCACCGGGGGACTTCTGCCGCCTCTCAGGACTGGCCTTCACTCACACTAGCGACTTTGAAATGTCCTCTTGGTTCTATGTGTGTCCCTGTCTCCTCTCCTTTCGCTTCCTGCCAGGTTTTGAAAGCCACACCTTACTCCCAAATCATACTTCCAAGTCAAGGTTCCCAGATCAGCTCTCCCTTCCCTTCCAGGATCAATACCTGGCATAGTCGAGCAGCTGTGTCATACACTGCAATATGGCAGCTACCACACGACTCTGTGGTTCAGTTGTACACTTATTATCATCCCATGATATAAATTCTTGAAGGTAGTCTGTCAGCTGCTAAAACTGTCTAGAGAAGAGACAGGCAGTCTTGTCCTTACTCTGCTCCGCCTCACATGGAGAAAACATAATCTTGTCTCTGTCTTTACCCTGCCAAGCCCCCATATGTATTTGGCACATTTCATATGTTTAGTATCAGTTAACAACATGAATGATCCTGGATTCCATACTTCACACACACCCCATTTAAATACATTAAGACAAAAAACAAATTTTTCAACTGTGAGCACTCAGTTCTGTGAGAAATATACTAATATTTAGGGGAGCAGAAACTTCAAAAGGGTGACTTAGAGATGATACAACTTGCTTTGCTTCAGGAGAAAGTGGACGCCATTGGAGGAGGTTCTAGAGATGGGCAGTGAGCAAGACATTCACTTGGAGCGGCAACAAACATGTTGCACTGACCCTGAATCTGCTCTTTGTTTTCCTGTCACTGTGTTTTTGATGTGGCCTTCGTCTGTTATATTCTCTTGCCCGTTAGAGATTCAGCAGATCTGATCCTTTTTCTCTGAGAGGTTCTCCTCAGAGTTGGGGTCTTTCCCTTCGCTAAACCACACCACTGCATTTTGGGCTTCTGTGGTAATCGTGGGGCTCTTCTCTGGGTTTTTGTGTACTTGACATATTTGCCTTGAGTTAAGGACTGGGTCTCGCTTGCCTCGCGGGGAATCACGTTGCTTAGCACAACATTGAGTTCATGGCTCCTCAATAAATGTTTATGGAATGAATGGAATGAGTGACTTGACATTATCTTTTAAATGTGAGAGAGCAGGATGTAGGTAAGGAACACAAATATTGACACTCAGAAGATTTGGATTCAAGTTTATGCTCTGCCTTGTACCAGCTCTATGAATTATGGCAGGGGAAGATCATTTAAATCTTTCCTCAGAAAAACTGAGGTTAGTAATGCTTATCTGTGACCTCCCTCGGATTATTATAAATCACAAGAGTTGATGCAGGTATTGTAGTTTTTGAATTGTACCTTGTGAAGAGACTTGGGTTAATACTTAAGTTAATACTTAATGCTCAGTAGGTCTCCCTGAATTCCAGTTTTCTCTTCCTCTTTATCACTGTAATGCTAACAAGAATTTTTCCTTTGGTATAAGAAAGTACTATGGGTCTACCAACCAACAAGTGCATGGTGGATCTGTGAATAGATGGACCGATGCCTGTTTTCCAGCTCTGGCTCACAACTCCACTGTGGTCATTGAGACAGGAGTGTCAGAGGAGAAGTTAGGTTTATGGGTGCATGCAGCGACTCTGTTAAAGAAGATTTTAAAAACTGATATGTGTAAATAGGGATAGAACTTGCAATGTTGGACTTAAAATGTAATGAGTTTTTGCATAGTCATGTAGTCCCATAATTCTACTGGGACCTCAATATGGATTAATCAATCATCAAACCCATGAAAGAATCCCTTTTTGTGATTGCTAAAGTATTGATGGTATTTTCTGGTTTGGAAAAGACTAAGTACAGCTTTTCTACAGAGTGTTTTTCTGAAGTAAGGAATAATTGAGTAAGTGCTAAAAATAATTGTTGAATGAATGAACTCGCAATTAGCCACAGCACCAGGGCCCTCTCTTCATCACTGGAAAGAATATTCTCTGACATCCTTTTTCAAGAGTAATACTACTGGTAACCTCTAAGTTGAAATGGGAAGGGGGAGAACTCAGAAGTATTTTCACAGGATACATATACCCAGGACTTTTCAGTATACAACAGGTCTTATCAGTACTGTTATATTTTATAATATTTGCAGCAGTGATTTTTTTTTTTAAATTTAGTTTTAAAAATAGAAACCCAAATACAGACGACAGGGGAAAAACTCTCCATTGCATCACTATGAGCATTTTTATAAGATTTTTTTTTCTTTTGGCATCCTGATATCTTTGAAAATGCTCTCTTCTCTACTTATGGGGAAAAAATACACCTACTAATCGCCTGGAGGGATTATGCAATGTGCTTTGCACAACTCTCCATGGCCTCAGGTAACAATGTAAATGAACCTTATTAGAAATTTTTTTTCACTGTGCATGTGAGAAAATTATTTTTAAATGAGTTTTTTTTTTCTTTTCGATTCAGTAAAACTGCTCTGCTGGAATGAAGACGAGCCTCATGAGAAGGAATTAGGGCACGTTACAATTCAGCTGTTTGAGTCAGATGTAAAAAGAAAAAAAAAATTGGCATTTCCGAGGTTGGAAAAAGCTAGGTCTTCCTTCTCAGGAATCACAAAAATAACTGCTGAAAACCCTCACACTTTCCAAGAGAAACTTCTTTAAAAGTTATGTGTATCTAAAAATAGGGGCATTATAATGGAAATCGGTGTGCATGCGTGTAAAGTCGCAGAGCAGCATAAGAGGCCTTGACTCAAAGCTCAGGGTTTGTGATTTTAAATTTGTCGGCCGGATTTAAGTCTACTGGCCAGAAGAGCATTTAACCCTGGGGAGCTACCTGTGTTCTTTACCTGTAAGATGGAGATCTCAAAGAAGTCTCGGTGAAACGAACTTCAGGTTCATCATTGGATTTTGAAGAAAAAATCCACTACCTACACAAAAGAATGATGGTAATTGTTTTAAAGGACTGTCCAAAACTTGGCTCTTGACTGTAGTGGCTTGGAACAATGTAGTGTGTTCCTGGGGTGGCAGACATCAACTTTGAGAGCACTTGTTTCAAGACCCGAGATCTTAATTGTGATTGGATCTTGAGAAAGACCCTAACCCAACAAAGAACATATGAGCAGACACTCTTCTAAAATACACTGGTTCCAAGCAGGTGGGAGAGGAAGTACAGAGAGTAACAATTTTTAGTGCGTAGAGGGTTTCCTTTTGGGGTGATTAAAAATCTTTAGGAATAGGGGCACCTGGGTTAAGCATCCGAATATTAAGTTTCAGCTCAGGTTATGATCTCACAGTTCGTAGGTTCAAGCCCTGCATTGGCCTTTGAACTGACAGTGCAGAGCCTCCTTGGGATTCTTTCCCTCTCTCTGCCCACCGCCCGCCCCCCGCCCCCCACCATCTCTCTCTCAAAATAAATAAATAAAAATTTGAAAAAAATATTTAAAAAGATCTTTTGGAACCAGGTAGAGGTGGTGGTTGCACATTATTGTGAGTGCACTAAGTACCATGGAATTGTTCACTTTGGAAAGGTTAATTTTATGTTACATGAATTTCACCTCAATAGAAGAAAAGTACATTAATAATTCAAGATAAAAGGTGCTCGCTCCCTCAATGCAAGCATTCTTGCATCATTGTTGGCAGATATGTAGGGGGGTTTTTGTTAATGATTTTGGATGGAATAGCTGCTACTTATAATTCCTTTTTTTTTTTTTTCAAAAAGAAAGCATTAATAGCCTTCATTGAAAAAGTTATGTGGCTAAAATAGAAGTGACATGTACACATTTAGAAGAGGAGTCATTATTTTGACAAGCTGAGTTTTTTTAATGAACTAATATAATAATTGTTTTCTGGCTGATTTTAATTCGCAGAAGTGGGACTTAGTGGAAAGAGGGCACAAATGGGTGAGTTACGGCATTATTGCATGGAGGTTGAAACTTGACCTTTGTTGTATTGATGACACACAGCCCTTCTGCGGCATCTTGACTCTTCCACATTTCAAAGAGCACTTGGTTGAAAGGAATGTGGACTCAAAGAATTTAGCATGACTGAAAATTGATAAAAGAGAGCTCAGATTCCTTGCCCTACATGCTAGGACATAATCACCCTGCTCTAGAATGCCCTTTTCCTGGAGCGCCACCAGCCTTTTTCATTTTCCAGTCCCCTCCTTTCTCAGCCTTACCCCCAAGCCCTCAAGTGAAATTGCTAATCTCCTTCTGGAGCCTCGTGCCCCCGTTGTCCTTGTGTGCTCAGGTGAAAGAATTCCACATGCGAAATGTTGAAATGTCATACCAGGTCAGGACCAGTGAAGGACCCAATTTCTGCAAATACATCGCTTGTTTCTAATACGATGATGAGAGGCTCACACCCAGAACTCTCAGTTGTTTCTCTCCAGGTGGAGCTCCAGACTCTTGGGTGCCAGATGATTAAGCCCTGCTTCTCGCAGGGGTTGGAAGCAGCTGCTCCCGTATCAAACCTCTTTTTCTCTCAGCCAGTTGCGGCAGAGTCTACACCCAGCTGTGATTCGAGGTGCTTGCTGGCAGCTCTCATCTCCACCGACAACCTTTCATCTCGATTCTCTGTAAACTTTTCTTAATATCTGCTTGTTAAACCTGACAGAATGGCATTAGAACAAAGCTAACCTGGCTGCTGAAATGCTGGCAGCATCATGTGTCAGGCCTTTTTGCTTCTTCCTTTGATAAAGTTTTGCCCAGCTATTATTGCAGAGGCCTCGCTGGATGGTTCTGAGGCCTTGGAGCAGAAAGGCACCAACTGCTGCAGAGAGCTCAAAGGCTGATGTCCTGGGGCGTACCCAGAGTTGAGTCATGTATTTCTTCCCCCAAATCATTCCCAGTGAATACCAAATCAAAACTCCTCATCTCAGCTTATGTAAGTACTTTTCAGACCTTTTGAAATAAAACTTTTAAATTTGGTTGTTCTACTTAAAAATCCCAGAAGTAAGACAGATCTAGGCAGTTGCATAAAATGGTCTTGAGGACAGTTGCTTTCCAGGGGTCTCAGAGTAAGTTAGATCTTCTTATAAAGAAAAAGACAAAAAGCAAAACCAACTTCGTTTGTGGTAGGATATGAAGTCTGTGTCCCTCCTTGACATCTAGCTGGTGCTTGAATTGACATGATCAGAGATTAGAGTGCTATCTGGACTGTTGGAAGGGCGAGGCTTGCAGATTCATATTGCTATGAAGGGCCCACCCTGCCTTCAGACTGGTTAAGAGCCCTTTCCAAGACCAGGGCCTGCCCACTGCAACCGACTCCAGCTCTGAGGCTTTCTCTTTGGGAATGGCTTTCCACCCGAGGTCTTCATACAGATCTGTGAAGAATCATACAAATCCATGGAAACTGCCTTCTAACACTTAACTAGGACACTCCTTGCCAGAAGAGTAGGTGCTCAAAAAAGGGTTTTTGCCATTTGACTTGGAAGTACAGTTGACAAGTTAGGTTAGAGAGAATGGTAAGTCAAATGTGCTCTTCCCTGAAGAGAGTATCAATAATTTAGCTTGCCAGATTTAGCCTTTAAACCCCAGACCAGCTTTCACCCCACCCACCCCAATTCCCACCACTTGCCAAGAAAGGATTATATGGTAGTGTTTATAGGATCTTCATTAGCATAGTCTTCTCTCTTTTCTTAAGAGCTGCGTTTTTTCACATTCACTTATTTTGACCTATGTGAAGGCAAATACTAGATTTGAAATATTCTTTGTGATCGTCCCTGCCTCCCTCCATAGAACCTAACTGGCCTAGGTTGCGTGAAACCTCTGTGAATGCCATTGACGTTACATCCCTGGCTGTGGGCATCATTTGGAGCTAAAAACTCAGAATGCTGTTTTTATCTCCTTAAGTGCTTCTTCATATATGATATACAATTGCAAGGAAGAAAAAGATGTTTTCTCAGAACCATGGGTCAACACTTTGATGCTATGGCATAATACTAGTTAAACTTAGTTGATGTCAGTTTCAAGTTCAAGAACAAACAAATGAGATGCCTGGTTCTTTGCTCCCCCACACCCATACTCTCCTCCTTACAAGCTATGCCAGGGAGAATTCCCATCCCCAGACTCTTCTCCTTATAAGGTGTGGTTTCTGCCATTAAGAAGTCTGCTTGGACATGGAAGACTTCAAGCACTAAATTATGTCTCCTGCTCCCTGCTCCCTGGCAGCAGCTGTGCCAAGGTCCAAAAGGAAACTAGGTAGGTGTGTCCTAATAGGAGACAGTGTTCCTCCTCTAATTGCTGTAAAAGCTTTTGAAGCCATTGTCTGGCGGATCTAAGGAGATTGATCCTGGAGGTGTGAGCTCAGACTGCAAGTCAGGAGCTCAGAGTTGTAATTCTTGGGTTGGCAATGACTCACTGTAGGGCCTGCGGCAAACTCACTCATTTTCCCTATGCACCAGTTTATTCATCTACACAACCTAAGGATATTAACACACAATTTCCTGATGGGATATTATATGGTTCAGGCATTAATAATCATGGCAAATAAGTTTGATGGCAAGCACCCCCAGAGGTTTTACCTGATCGAAGGAAGCCACTATGGATTTTTAGTAGGCTTTGTTGGTTTTGTTTCTAAGTCTGGACTTCCCTTTTTGGAGGTCTTAAATCTACAGTAAGGAAATTCAAGTTCCCTTGAAGTTTCGTCCTAATCCTGGTAAGCACAGATGATTTCCTTTAGGACTGTGTCATATGGTGGTTTTGCAAGAGATCTTCTCACCTACCACAGAGACCACCCCCTGCTGCCCCTCAGGACCACATGCCATGCAGGATGGGAACCAACTTCTGTGGTGGGGACTACGTTGTCTTAGAGCCCATCTGTCTGAAAGCCTTCTCGCGGTCTTGGCAGGGCTATTGCGTCAACCAAGAACCGTCGTAAAGACATCCTCCTTTGTTGATGGTCTTCTTCCATGTCTGATGAAACAGCCCTTTTGGGGATTAAAAAACTCAAAGTGAAAAAGAATGTGTCAATACATGGAAGTAAAATGGATGTGTTAGCATTAATTTGTTACATTCTACATGTGCCCCTCTGAAGAAGTGGTGTTTATATTCAGGGCCAGATGCAGGCTTCTAGTATGGTAAAGTAAGAAAGGACCCAAGAGAAACGGATCCAGCAGCCATCACGTGACATCCATCTCAGCCAGATCCTCCCGTCCTTTGCTCACTTACTTCTCTCTGTGGAAAGGAGTGCAATTCCTAAGTGTTCCAGTCTCTGGGTGGACTGGCCTCTGCTCTTTGTCTTCCATATTTCAGGTCTCTAGAGTCCTGAAGCATATTTCTGTCTCATCTACTTAACTCTGCTGTTAAATCTCTGCCACCATGCCTGTCTCTTCAGCTCACCAGATTTCACACTCATTTGCCAGTGGCTGCGAAAGGAAATGACAGCAGAATTTCTCATGGACTTGGCTCCCATCCAGCGTGGAAAACTTACTGAGTTGATGTCTCCCAGAGCCCGTCTCTAACTCAGGTGTCCCCGTTTCATTGGGCTCAGCAGATTTCCTACATCTGTGGTGTATGACATTGTAAAGAGTTCAATCTGGACTCTTTTCCCCCTTATGTGTCCCCATTCCTTGTTTAAGCCAAGGAGCCTCCCCATAGGTTTGAGACTGAAAAAGTGCAGATTGTCTCAGTCCTGCTTTTAGCAGTGCCCTGTGGAATAAGACACTCCTGCTCAATGTTCCCTCTACTGCTTTTAAGGTGTGAACAGACGAGCAGGATCCACGAGCTGACAACCATGCTGTGTGAGCACCAGAGATGGTGAGCAGAGCTCTGCTAGTGGCTTAGGGCGCTGGGAGGAAAGAAGGGAATGCAGGCATTTCGTGCTCATTCATTCATTTACTCACCCTTTCATGCACCCAGCAAGTAGTTACTGAGTTCTCTTGTGCGGTGCACCGGGTTGGCCGTTGAGATATTGTGGCCAACACTTACAGAATGACTACTGTAGGGCAGGCCGGGTGCTACGTGTGAATCTTCCACAATGCTGAGGGAAGTACTGTGGTTATCTCTGCTGTAAGGGGAGGAAATTGGCACTTGGAAGTGTTAAGTAATGTCACACAGTCAGCAAGTGGTGGAGCCAGCGTTCGAATGCAGATAGTGTCACTCAAAGTCCTGAATTCTTAAACAGCCACACCACACTGCTTGAATGCAGGACTCTTCACTACACATTGTGGGGGATACCAAGACAAGTAGGACACAATTCCTCTTCTCTGGGAGCTAATGGTAGCAGAGGGAACAGATATTTGTTGTGCTGCAACTTACATCGTTTGGACACTTCACTTCAGTGGGCCTCAGTTTTCTCCCCCTTAAAATAAATGCGGTAATGTTTTCTATTTCTTAGAGTTATTTTGAGGATTAAATATGGTAAGATATGTAAAACACTTAGGGTAATGCTTGGATCATCCAAGAATTATTATTCATTGTTGTTTCTACTATCACCTATTAATATTCACCATGAATATATAACAGCATTCACTGGGCAGCTACTATATACCAGATACTATGGTAATCACTTAGTGATCTGTAGTGAACAGGATATATAGTCGATGTCCACCTTTTATTCTTTCACTGGAGTGAAGGTAGCCCAAAGAATAATTCTAACATCAAGGAAATGAGAGCCCTGTAAGACAATCCTCTCTCCTTCTTAAGACAAAGAACACAATGTTGAGATAACCCTTCACTCCACTCTAACTCCCCCAAGAACAAAGAGTATCTCAGATTATTGGCTTAAGGAGAAGGGAGCAGAGAAAATGCTATATTTGGTATAGGGAAAGTTGTTTGAGAGCAGCCGGTGGGGGGAAGGGAAACAGAGCAGCAGACAGCTCGTGTGTTCCCCAGGCCACTGCATCTCCCCAGTTCTCCAGTGGGTCACTCCAAAGATGTCCTGAAAGCTCACTGTTCTGTGTGGTTGGGAATAAGGGCAAGGTAGAAGTCACTGAGGCTCTCAGGGAAGGGCAACCCAGCCCTATCATTTTGCGTTGTGTATCAATTGACTAAAGGGTAGACATTAATTTTCTCTGGCCTTTCAATACAGAGGATGTGTATGAACAAGGGGGACACGACAGGACCTGTTTAGGAAGAAATGAGGGAGGGGGGCGTCTTTGCTATATTCTAGGAACATGCTATGTACAGGGATACAAATACAAGAAGGAACAGTCTCTGTTCTAAGGGAATGTGACTCTTTTCCTTCCCTGCCATGTTCAGCCCAGAGATACACTTATTCTACTCCTTGGCCTTACAGGTAATATTGCCATGACATTATCTGGTTCTCCTCCATCCAAAAAATTCAGTTATCTGAAGACTGAGACGTAACTGCTTTGATTGAGAAAGAAGAAATATTTTTGAGCAGGAGAGGAGTGGGATTTGCAAGCTTCTTTGAAGATCTTGTAACTGATTTTTCTGTGTCACTGGTGGTGAGAATCCTGGAGTGTGACTAAATTGCCCCGAAATGATGAGATGACCACTATTCTTACTGCATCCCCATAGTGAGAAGTCCCTTTGGTTTCTGCAAAGAGCAGCTGAGGATCCAGCGCCGCCAGAGTCTGAAACAACACTGCCATCACCGGCATGTCCGGCCCCTTTCTCCTCACATCCCATTCACCCTGAAAATGGGCTTCCTTTTAAGATTGCAAAATAATAGGGTGTACCCCTCCCCCCTTTCCAAGCAAGAGCACTGTTTTTACCTCCCACAGATTTTTTTGTTTCGAATTGTTCATTCTTGGCAGTGATATTCTTAAAGCAGGGAAGAATGAGGAAATTTCACTGTCTTGGTGAAATTACCTCATTTAGGAATAATTGGTATTCACAGAAGAGATGCACATTTTCATCCACCTAGTAATGAACAAATTAACAAGACACCTACTGAGTTGTGTTAACAAAATTACCAAATGTAAAAGGAACTAATTACTATCCACTTCATCCAGACAAACTCAAAACTGCATTCGTAATGGGCTTTGTGGCTGACTTTATGTAACTGTGGAGAAAGGAAATGAACAGGTGCCTGGTGATCAAAGACTCTGTGCTTGGTGATTGTTTTGGAAGTGGTCCCTGCTTCTTGAGAAGGCTGAGACTACTTCTAGAGACCTTTCTTCCTTGCTAGTGGAGATGTGTACAACATGCACACTTTCTTTATGGAGATAACTGATGGTTATCCATAAAATAGCAACCAAAGCCTACAGAGATGAATTTTTTAGAAATAGTAATCTTCTGTGAAGAGATGTAGCCAGCAAGCTGTCTCTGTGTTTATTGGTTCACCTAGAGAAATTCACAAGGAACCCCTGGCCTGGTGCCTGGAAGAATTTAGGCTTGGGAAGATTTCTGATGAAAATGAAAGTAGGGCTCTCATATAATACTGGAATTTTGGTATCTGCTCATATTGAAAACTTTTCTTCAGGTGTTTGAAATAGGCTGGTGGCAGTTTTACAGACTAGACAATTCAACTGATCAATGAATTAAGTTTAATTACATATGATAAGTGTATATATATATTTTTAGAATTTATAATATTGCTCTAAAGGAATTTGAAGTAACTTTTGGACTATTTAGTTTCAACTAAATATCTCAGCATTTGAAGTGGCAAGAAAAAGAAAATAAAGGTTATTGTAGATGTTAAGATGAGGTAGAGGAATAAAAGAAGGCTTTGGTTTCTTCACGTCTTCATTCATCCATTCATCCATTCAATAAGTATTATTGATTGGCTATTGTGTCCTAATAAAGTTCTAAATTCTGGGGATAAAACAAGAAATAAGACAAGTAAAATCTTTGCACTCAAGTAGCATACATTCTGGAGAATAAGAGAGAAAAAAGAAACAAAAGAAACAAAAAGATTTCAGAGAATGAGAAGTAGCATGCAGTAAAAGAAACAGATGATGTGAGAGAGTAATAGGATGGGGGATGGGACAACAACATGTGGTAGAGTGGTCAGGGAAGAGTTGGAGATGTGTTCTTCCAGTCAACCCAGTTTTCACTAGTCTAGATTTTATACCGGAACCAGTCCTTACCAACCATAGATTTTTGGTTAGATTTTCTGCATTCTATCATTTTTCATGGCTCAGTTACATGTATCTAAGTGCTGATTGTCTGCACTTATTTCTGCACTGTGTAGCAAATTTCTCTCCCCCTGTGTGAGGAGAGGGCACTCTTCATTTGCTTCTGGGAAACCAGTGGGGTAACTCTTTTGCTAAATGACAACAGATTGAGCGGATCCCAGCATTTAGGCAAACATATCTGAGCAATTAGCTCAGAGTAACTGTGGGTAGAAACAGGATCTGGAGTTCTAGGAAGAAATCTCTCAATTGGAGTTCTCATCACATAAACACACACACTCGGGGAAGGGATACGGTGGACCCGTATGTAGGTGGGGTTCAAGCCCTCTGCACTCAGAGTTAGGGCTCAGTGAATGTTGGTTGTATGCATTAGTAAGTGAATAAGTGATTGAAGGAATAAGTGGAATAAATCTGTAGCTCTTGGAAATGATCTCAGACATGGGTTTATAGAGTCAAAATATGCCAGTGGAAAAGCCAGCACTGCACACACACGTGCACATGTGTTCACACACATCTTACATTAATAAGTTTCGCAAAGCAAAGCTGTGAAAAGACACAGGGGGCCTTCTCTAGATTGGTCTGACATAGAGGGTTTTATATTAACATTTTTCTCCAGGGGCAGATGCATTTGAGACTTATGTCAAAGATTTTAACAACCTACTTCTGAAAATAGGTAAAATATCTTTTCTTTTCTTTTATAGCTGGGGCCATCTCAAACTAAGGCCAATATGGGAATATTATGTTTTCTTTTTTTGATTAAGCATAGAGATGAAAACAGGACAAGGGGGGGTATCATCAAAATTAGAGAACCAGTTAGCAATTTGGTGACCATTGTGAGGCAATGGGAAGAACAAGAGACCAGGATCAAAAGAGCTGGCTGGTGGTTTTGGAGGAGTTAATTAACCTCCCTGAACTGCCATTTTTAAAATATAGGTAGTGCTTCATATCAATTTTCAAAGTATGGTCAGTTGAGAGTAGAACATACTACATCTTCATACTTGTCTTGCAGAAGTTCATGATAACATTGGCATTTAAAGAGTTTGAAAGTGGGGTGCCTGGGTGACTCGGGTGAGCGCCCAACTTTGGCTCAGGTCATGATTTCGCGGTTCATGAGTTCAAGCCCCACATCAGGCCCTGTGCAGACAGCTCAGAGCCTGGAGCCTGCTTCAGACTCTGTGTCTCCCTCTCTCTCTGCCCCTCCCCCACTCACGCTCTGTGTCTCTCTCTGTCTCTCAAAAATAAATAAATGCTAAAAAAGTAAAAAAAAAATAAAGGGTCTGAAAGTCTTTTAATAGAGACACCTGCTTCACTTTGTTTAAAAGAACATGTTCAACACTCTTTCCTTTTGATCACTGTTGACATATTATGGAATTATCTTTCCAATAAATGTAATCTTAGGATGCTGTTCAAGACTCTCTGATACCTGTATCAGGTATCACTACACGCACTACATACATACCGCATATCCACATCTCCTTTCTGAGTAGAATAGGTCAATTTCTTCCCCATTCCTCCTACTTTACTGAATCACCATGGTTGAAGCTCACTCTAAGGTCAATTCATCTCTTTTTTAAAGCTCTTGTAAGAGAAATTTACCCTCACTAAATCTCTTGGAAGCAGTCACAGTTTCCTAAATGTTCTAAAGAATAGTTCTTCCCAAATGCAAAATCAGGTTTTTAGGTAAAAGCCACAGGCATTGAGGCTCTTATTGCTTCTTTTTGCTGCTTTTTCTGAAATGGAGTTACCTTATCTTGGATTATTCTTTTTATGTATATATAGAAGGATGTAAGTCTAAGGGATGTGTGTAAATAGATGCCATCTGCTAGCTGCAGAACCCAGCTGAGGATGGTGTAGCTTTTTGTGGCTTTCCCTGAGTTCTGTTGGATTTGTGATCTCTACAGGAATAGAATTGCTTTCACCTTCTTCCTCATCTTTTTCGGAGTTGGTCACCACTGAATTTTCAGTCCTAAACACAATGGCTGATACAGAGTTGACAGACATTCAATAAAACCAACTGTGGAGTAAATGAGTGAGGCTGAGGGGGAGGGAAAGAAGGAAGGAAAGGAGGGAGGGAGGAAGGAAGGAAGGAAGGAAGGAAGGAAGGAAGGAAGGAAGGAAAGGAAGGAAAGGAAGGAAAGGAAAGGAAAAGACATGGTCTTTTATATTCCTTTATTATAATTTGAGTACTTCATGCCTGTTTTCCCTGTTTTACGTTGTGTTATGCTATACCCTGGAAGATTTCTGCCATCACCCTAGTGAATGCTTGTTTTACTTCCAATTATCCCATAGCATCTGCTTTTTAAGCCAGTGGTGGCCACTTGTTACCGGAGACACTTTGGAAGTAGCTAAAGGCCAATCAATAACATGCTGATACTTTTGGAGAGATTCTGCTCCAAAAACACAATTGTTGGAAATTTTATTCTGTCATTTGGCTTGAAGCACAGCATGTAGTTGTCACAAGGGGACATTTGCTCTGGGGGTGAGTGTGACATTGATAGGATCTAATTTCACACCCAATACAACAGGTTGAAGAGCATCACTTCTTTGCAAACCTTGAGTTTTGTCTGCTGCTTGGTGCCTTTTTGTTGCCAGACTCTATTTCCTAGTTTGCTCTGCCAAAACTGGCAGGCTAGCAGCTTTTCAAAAAAATTAGGCAGAAGATAGAATTTTCTGTAGCATATGATGAAAGATGGGAAAAAAATGAAAGTACTAAAATGTCTTTATACAAATGCAAGGACTATAGGAGGTTGGCAAGAAGATAACTGTGTATCTGAGTGAAGGAGGCTATGACTACAATTTAGATAAACAAAATCTGCTGAGATCATGTTCATTGCTGAGATGCCATCCTTGAAAGATAAATACCTCGAGGGATTGGATAAAGAAAAAAAAGTTGAAGAGGTGCCATCTACATCAAAGTGCTTTTACAAATATTAATGGGGCTCATACTTGGTGCTTAGCATCGAGACTAGTACTACAGTTGAATTGTGGCTTATGAGACATAAAAGCTGTACAGTACTATTGCCTGTTACCAAGATGCTTCCAGCTTTGTGGGAGATGCTATATTCTTCAAAAAATGTCTAACACCAGGCTTTATTTCTCAGATTTAAAACTATTTGGATGCATTTATATATCAAATACATCAATTGAGGATACAAAAATTCAAAGAAAAGCTGTAGTTTCAGCTCTAAGGGATTTTGCAAACTGTAGGAAGATACGCAGACAACCCTCACGCAAGGCAGAATGTGCTACTTACCAAATGAATTGTACCCATCAATTTACTAGGAGTTCAGTGGAGGGAAGTATCACTTCTTCCTCATACAATCAAGGGAAGTCCTTTTGTGGAAAGTAGCATTTGGACTGGGCTTTGGACAGTTGGTAGAATTTCCGGAAGAGGAGATATGTCTGCAGAATTAATGGCAAAAAGAAGTGAAAGAGCAGAGGTGAGAGAACAGAAAACACTGTTTCTGAAAAGTTTGCGTCTTTGCTCATTTCTCTGTCTCAGCTGTTGGCACCTTCATCTTTACTGGGCCGGGGATTGTTGAGTCACTGATGATTTCTAACTTTCCTTCTCTCTTTAAATCTAAGAAGTCATTGAGCCCTACTGATTTCATTCCTCATACTGGCAAACTTGACCGTCTTCTTCCATTATCATTGAATTGGCCTTAGTGAGAATGTTATCACCTTGTTACTTAGTGTAGATGCCTTTCCATACTCTCCTTGTTTCCAGGTCGTACCATCATAATCAACCCTTTATAGGGCTTCCTACCGGAGAGGTTGTTCTATGACTCTAATCTCACGATGTCACTCCTGCTTCAAATCTTTCACTGATGCTCCGTTACCTACAGGATGAAGTCCGAACTCCTTAGTATGGCATATATGTCCTCCTTGAATTGGTCCCTGACTGCCTCTTCAGCTTCCGCTTCCACCTTTCCCTTCCCAATGGTCTTTTCCTGATAGGTAGTGGGAGATTATCATCATTCTTTTAGAACTAAATTACATGATAAAAGAGAAAGATTAAGTTAGTATTTCCTTGCAGGAAATATTAAAGAGTGAAATGATTACATACCTAACGTGAAGTCAATAGACCTGGACTTGAATTCTAGATTTGCCACCTAATGGCTGTATGACTTTGGGCAATGAACATAATTGCTATAAATCTTACAAGTTCCTAGTGAGGATTAAACTCAATGATGCAGCCAAAGTACTTAAAAATTCAAAATTGCTGGAACACAGTACACTTGTACACGTTTAAAAAATGGTAGTTTATTGTCTTTTTCTCTTCCTCTCCTACCTTCCTCTCTTTTCTCCCACTTCTCTTCCTTTCTTTTCTCCCCTTTCTTTCCTTCTGTCCCTCATTTCTTCCTTTCTCCCCCTTCCCCTACTTTCCTTCTTTCTTTTTCTTACTTTTTCCCCTTTTCTTGGAAATTTAGAGGAAGTAAAAGCCAGAATCAATGTGTGAAAATGAATTTTTGAAATAGATCCATGTCTGAGTGAGATATATTACAAAACCTCAGGACATCATGGAAAAACAAAATCAAAAGTAAAACTGCATGAATGATCCACAACAATGATGCAAAAAGAATGGAAATATCTTTATATCAGATAGTTGTTTACTGTCACTCTAAAGTATAATTAAATATTACTCTTTTTAAAAAAATTTTTAGTGTTTATTTTTGAGAGAGAGAGAGAGAGAGAGAGAGAGAGAGGGAGAGAGGGAAGAGAGAAGGAGACACAGACTCTGAAGCAGGCTCCAGGCCCTGAACTATCAGCACAGAGCTTGATGCAGGGCTTGGAACCCATGAATCATGACATAATGATCTGAGCTGAAGTCTGACGCTTAACCGACTGAGCCATCCAGGCGACCCTAAATACTGCTTTTTATTTACTAAATAAATATGAGTGTTGGGCATTGTTTCTGTCAAAATTAGCATACCAACGGGACATTTATTAAGATTCTAATATTCTGAACATAGAGCTCATGGACCATCATGTTTGTGGGTCACAATGTTTATAATGCCTAGGGCCCATGCACTTTCCAAGTACTTGAAAAAAAAGGAAATTGCATCTTAGAAACTAATATATCCATGCAAGAAAGAATTAAATTTCCAGTAGAATCTAATGCATGGAAAGTTAGCATAATTGAAGTTTGGGGAAGAATTGATACAAAAATTGTGAGATTGTGGTGTTTTAGGTATTTTCAACAGTGCCTAGACAAAGTGTAAGAATGCAAAGAAATAAGGTAAATATATAGGTAATGAATTGAATGATTGACCATCCAGGCAGAATCTGTTTTGGAGAATATGCATAGACCTAGACTTCTAAAAGGAGAGAGAGAGAGAGAGAGAGAGAGAGAGACAGAGAGAGAGACAAAGTATAAATTCATTCTTACAATAGCCCCATGAGGCATATACCATTTTGTTTGTTGCAGTTTGTAAAGATCATTGCTTATCATTCTCTTTTATTGCATATGTCTTTTAAAAACTATTCTCAATATATGTTCATTGTAGTTAATTTGTTGCAACAGGTATCCATTACTTTTTAAGTTTTAGGGTGGAAATTTTAGATGAAGAAATATGAGCCATGCAAAAAGTAGAAAAACTTAATTTATGTATTAGGAGATAGGTACTCTGGTTAAATAAAATAGTTGCAATTCCTCTCAAAATGAATGAAGGAAGGGGCGCCTAGGTGGCTCAGTCGGTTGAGCCTCCAACTTCGGCTCAGGTCACGCTCTCATGGGTTGGTGAGTTTGAGCGCCACACTGGGTTCTGTGTAGACAACTCAGAACCTGGAACCTGCTTCAGATTCTGTGTCTCCCTCCCTGTCTGTCCCTCCCCTGCTCAGGCTCTGTCTTTCTCTCAGAAATAAATCAACAACAACAAAAAAAAATGAAGGAAAATGTAAGCTGTCTTAGATGAAGAAATGTTTTAAATTATCCTTAGTGAAAAAATTTATCTGAATAGGATAAAAAGTACATATTTAAAATAAGTGCAGAAAAGATGCAAGGACTGAATGAGCACATTTTAGTGAAGTTAGGTTAAGTGTTATTAGGAGGAAGAAATTTTCTAAGAAAATACATTCTTAAAGTCAAACAAGAAAGGCCATGGCAATATGATGAATATAAAATGGCAAAATTCCTGAGCATTTATATTTCTAATTTTATTTAAACAAGAAAAGTGCAGATAAGAAAGTCTACAATTAGAAATTAATGAAGACCTTTTGGGAAAAGGAAAAAGTAATTGGCAAAAATTCTCAGCCAAGGCTTGAAATATGGAAACTTAAGAAACCACATGAATCCAAGGGTGAAAGGGAATTGGTATCACTTATAAAGCTACTTATAATTACTTGTGAAACATGCCAGAGGATTAGAAGCTTTCTAAGATGAGTAGGGAATGCAAAAGTAGTTCTCTTAACACTGATCTTTCCCAGTAGGTGTGGCATTAATGCTTAGTAAAAAGGAGAGATGATGATGTACACGTTCAAACAGGTGCAAATCCTTCAGGCGTCAGTGTGATGGAAACTACCCTCTGGAAGTAAATAAGGCATTTGTTGAAGAAAACTGTATAGGTTAGTTTTTGTAAGTCTTTAGAGTCTTACAGTAAATAATAATGATAATAATAATAATAATAATAATAGCCAGCATCTATTGACTATGTACTGTGTGCCAGGGTACTGTTTTCTAAGCACTACTCATATATATGTTTAATTTTCAAATAGTCCTTCGAGGCATATGAAGTCTGACTAAATGGTACAAAAGAGTTCATTCATTCAGCAACTGTTTATCTCCCACCTTGTTTGTATGACACCATGCATTACATATCTGGTATTGATGAAAGAAGACAAAACTTCTACTTTTTTGAGATTGGAATCTACTTCTAAATATTAGGGCTAGTGCCAGCAGAGCTTAATGTAATGGCCAGCTGCACATTTCTTAGAATGTACCCCTGACATAACACAGGCATCTGTCAGGCTTCTGTTTCAGTCATTAAGTCTTATTATCTTATGGGAGGCTATTGCTGATCTTTGAGTTGAAACATTCTCCAGTGAGCTCAAGAATCTTAAAGCCAGAAAATTAAGATGAGATCCAAGACATGGATGTAGTTCTCTTATTTCCGTATGGATCTTGGAGGGCACACTAGGAAGAGCCCTTCAGGGGTATAATATACTGAAGTGGCCAGTTTTGGAGTCTAACTGTTTAGGTTTGAATTCCAGTTACTATCGAGGTGACTTTGAGCAAGTTACTTAATCTCTCTGTAAATGAGGGAAAATAGTAAGCACCATCTCAGAGAGTTGTTATAAAAACTACATGAGATGTCACAGATACAGAGCAAATGTGGCATGAATGTTAGTGATGACTTAATGATGTCATTAATGGTGATGATAATGATGGTGACAATGATAAAAAACAACAACAAGGAATATAGAATGGAGTAGTTTGTCTGTTGTTAGCACACACATTTTCTCTCTTCTTCCTTCCCTAAAGCCAACTGCTTGATATGCAGGATCTCTATACTACACAATTTTCAACTTGTTCCAGTTCATTGTACCTATCATCTTTGACCAGAGGTAATAATGTTAAAAAGGAATAAGGATCACTGCTATCCATTGAGTCCGTTATGGCCCAGCCACTGCCCTCCATCCAAATCATTCATTAAATGTGTTTAATCCTCTCAACAGCTCTACCAAGGAACTGAGATTCAGACAACTTAACAAGTATCTAGAAACAGATGAAAGCAAGAATTTGAAATCTTGTCTGACTCAAAGTCCATGTGTTTTCATTTTACGCTGCAGTAGAATGCTGAAAAGATATAACTACATAATAATTTATTAAGTGCACAGTGGGTGCTAGATGTGATAAATCAGAATATTAGACTCCACTGTCCCTCTCTACAGGGACAGAGTGATAGAAGATGCGAATGCACCAATGAGTAAAAATGTAAAATTTATATACATGTAAAGTAATCTTTTCCCCTTTTCTTTTGATATGTTATTCATTTTTTAAAAAATGATACTAAATTTAAAGGTCTGGTACACTGCATGTTATTTATTAAATCTTAAGGTGTCTAGATATCCATTTTTTATTAATTGACATATTCCCTTCCTCCCTCCATGGGAAAACTTCAGTGTGGAGTATCTTATTATTGAATTGGTGAAGTCTGTTGAGCTTCCTATTCCCAAATTAGTGAAATCTAGAGAACCTTAAAGAAATATAGGAAAGATTAAGATGCTTCCTCGGATATTTCTACATTAAATGTGGATTACAAATACACATTCAGTTTGAGAGAATATCTATTGGAATTCTCAAGAATCATTCTTATTTTTCACCACAGGCCAGGGGAAGAGGACTATAAATAAAACTGAAAAATTATCTGAAATAAGAAAATAATTTATTTTAAATAATTTCAAATTTATATCTCATTATGGTTTTGATTTGCATTTCCTTGATGATTAGTGACACTGAGCATCTTTTTATGTGTTTGTTGGCCATTTGTATGTCTTCTTTGGAAAAATGTCTCTTCAGGTCCTCTGCCCATTTTTTTTTTTTTGTCTGCCCCTTTTTAATTAGATTATTATTATTATTATTATTATTATTTTTTGGTATTGAGTTGTAGAAGTTCTTTACATATTTTGGATACTAACCTTTTATCAGATAATCGTTTGTAAATATCTTCTCCCATTCAGTAGGTTGTCTTTTTGTTTTGTTGATGGTTTCCTTCTCTATGCAAAAGATTTTTTTTGATGTAGTCTCAATAGTTTAATTTTTCTTTTCTTTCCATTGCCTAAGGAGACATATCTAGAAAAATGTTTCTACAGTTAATCTCAAGGAAATTGCTGCCTATGTTTTCTTCTAGGAGTTTTATGGTTTCAAGTCTCACATTTAGGTCTTTAATTCATTTTGAGTTTATTTTTTGTGGTTGGTATAAGAAAGTGGTTCCTTTGTTTTACCTTACACCTGTCAGAACGGCTAAAATAAAAAATGCAAGAAATAACAAGTGATGGTGAGGATGTGGAGAAAAAGGAACCCTCACGCACTGTTGGTGGAAATGAAGACTGGTGTAGCCACTGTGGAAAACAGTATGGAGGTTTCTCAAAAAATTAAAAATAGAAATATCATATGATCCAGCAATTCCACTACTGGATATTTATCCAAAGAAAATGAAACCACTAATTCAAAAAGGTATATGCACCCCTATGTTTACTGAAGCGTTGTAATAATACAATAGCCAAGATAGAAGAAGGATTCAGTGTCCATCCATAGATGAATGGATACAGAAGATGTGGTACATATATACAATGGAATATTACTCAGCCATAAAAAGAGTGAGATGTTGCATTTGCAACAACATGGATGGACCTAGATGGTAGAATGCTAAGTGAAATGAGTCAGTCAGAGAAAGACAAATACCATATAATTTCATTCATATGTGAAACTTATGAAACAAAACAAAAGAACAAACAAACCAAAAAAAGAGACAGATAAAAACCAGACTTCTAAATACAGAGCACAGACTGATGGTTAGCACAGGGGAGGTAGGTGGGGGGATGGGTGAACTAGGTGATGATGATTAAGAGTACACTTGTCCTGATGGGCACTGAGTAATGTATAGAATTGCTGAATCATATTATATACTGAAACTAATATAACACTGTATGTTAATTATACTTCAATAAAAAAGAAAAATTAGGAATTTCAAATTTATAGAAGAGTATAAGAAATTTGAAGAGGTTTCCATATTTTCTTTGCCCAGATTCCCCAGCTGTTATTTAATTATTTCCTCTGTCACCTTTCTCTCTCTCTGTCTCTGTTGCTGTCACTCCCTCCCCAGTACAATCACACACACACACACACACACACACACGCGCGCGTGCACGCGCACATGCACACACAGAGTATATATCTTTAGTAACATTGGTATTCTGAACCATTTGAGAGTATATTGAAAACACAAAGCCCTGACAATTCTAAAACCTCCAGTGCAATTCTAAAACCTCCAGTCAAGGATGCTCTACTACATAAGTATCATACAAACCTCCAAATCAGGAAGTCAATGCTCATATGATACTACCATCTAATCAACACATTCAATCAAATTGGCAATTGTCCCAATATAATTCTGCCTTTCTTGTGCAGGATCCCATTCAGGAACACTCACTGCATTTTGTTCTCATATCTCTTTGTTCTCCAAACTGGAACAGTTCTATGGTCTTTCCCAATTTTATGTCCTTGGTTGATTCTTAAAGAGTACAATTCTTAAACTTCTTAAGTTGTTTCCTCATGATCAGACTCAGGTCATGCTCTCCTGGCAGAAACACTACAGGAAAGATGATTTTTTTTTCCAGTACATCATATCAGGGGCACAGAATATTGATCCACCACATCTCTGCTGATGTTAAGCTTGATCATCTGGCCATAGTGATATCTGGCAGATTTCCCCATTGTAATGTCATTTATAATTGACTAGTATTTTGTAAGAAGATATTCAGAGAGTACACACTATTCTGGCCTCAACCATCCTCCAACCTGCCTGAATAAATTGCCACTATAGTGCCTACTTAATGGCAATTTTCTACCTCCATAATTTCTTCTACACTTATTAGTTGGTGTTTTATTTTAAGAAACAATTTTTGCTTTTCTTGCATTTATTTGTATTAGTATGGACTCATAGATTCCAACTAATTTAATTGGTTGTATTTTATTATTATTTTGATTTTCATTATTATTTTGATGCTCAACCCCTTCCTGATATGGCCAGTGGCAGTCTCTTCCTGTGTCTTTTTGACATCTTGCCATCATTCTTTGAGCATTTCCTCACTTTTTGATTGCTGGGTGTTTCAGGTTCATTTTGTACTTTCCCTGCCTTAGCTCTGAAATCATTAATTTCCCAGAGAACCCAGATTCATTTTTGTGGAGAAGAATATTTAGAAACCAAGATATGGGTATTTAGTGTGACCAGTGCTACTAAAGCATTGTTAATTCCTGGCTCTCTTAGTGGATAGGGCTAGAGATGTACACACAAATATACAGCTGTGTAATTCAGATGCACACTTAACCCTGTAAGTATATATATATATGTATATATATATATATATATATATACACACACATGTGTATTGTGTATATATATATATATATGTGTGTGTGTGTGTGTGTGTGTGTGTGTGTGTGTGTATTGGAGAGTGGGGAAGCAAAGAAATGGGAAAAGAAGAAGGGGAAAGGAAGAAAAATGTTAAACAGGAATTTAGAAAATAAGTAATGACCAATTTGTGTGTTTGGGTCACAAATTTGAATTGCACAGAGGAAAGACATTAAGGAAGTAATAGGGGCAAAAACATGATCTTTTACTATAAGGGCTATAAAGGGAAAGAAATACCAGGAAGAGAACTTTTTGGTGTATAGAGAAAAAAATCCTTTTGGATAACACCTAGGACTGAATATACACATTAGACAAAATTCTTTAAAGGGATGAGAATGTTGACTGTTAACTTGGATTTTCCAAACTTTGAAAGTAGTCATGTGCCCAGTTTGAGTAACTCTTTAGAAAGAATTCACCAATTTTTTAATTGGATGCAGTTGATGGGTATATCTTATGGGAGAGATATATTAAATCTCCATGAAATATGGTGGCAGTGTTAATCCATAGCAGAAGTCAGTGCTTTCTAGGGTTCTTATCTGGGTGACATAGGTCATGGCAAGTTAGAAATGGCTAAAAGATTAATTCTCAGGGTATAAAGGTAAAGCCATGCAGAGGAAGCCATATGGACTGCCAGGAAAAGGCCCCATAACAAAAATATTAATAATAACACAACAACAACTGTTTTGTGTTGCATGTGTTTTTAGAAAGATGTATGCAAATGTAAACAAAACACATTAATTTATTTTCTCTAAAGCATAAACAAACACTGCCTTGTTTGGCAGAATCTGCAAAATGCATATTGCTCCCTTTGGCTTTTTTCTTTGCTACAATAGAAGTGTGTTTTGTATTAAATCCATTGTTACTAGGAAATTAATCCCAAAATATGCCAGTGTGGCTTTCCATAGTATTGAGAATCCCTATTTCTCATGAAAAAATGCAGCCTCAGCTAAACACAACAGCCCCCAGAAATTAAAAAAAAAAAAGATAAAAGTTTTCCCTTTAAGTTGAATGCAATGGTTGTGTAAGAAGATGCTGGAGGGGCAGAGTTCTTTGAGCATCATAACCTTCTGGGGAGCTGTTGGTTAACAAGGGTATCAAACTGCAAATGTATCTGTGAGACATACAATGAGGCATCACAAAACAGTAGTTTGCTTACAAACTTGTAGGATGAAGAAACATGGGGACCCTGAGCTTATCTACTGAAGTCTCTAAAAATAAATCCTCCTCGACACACCTATATTGGTTTCTTTTATTAAAAAGAGTAAATGAATCAGCTGATAAAGGGAGTATGGATGACATAATCAATCTTGACTTTAGCCGAAGAGTTGATGAAGTGTTTACAAGAACTGGAGTAATCATTAAGTCTGAATGTGCCAAGGCAGTCACCTGCTGAATGGCCTTGATGACAGAGCTGTGAAGACAGAGTGAAGAAGCACAGGCTCCGGGGGAGGGTCTTCATGTGACCAGGCCATGACTCACTTTACGTTGACTTCAAATCCAAACGCTGTTAGAGCTTCTATCTTTAGGCGTCCTTGGGCAGAGTTTCAACATAAATGTTTTTGGATGCTTCTCTATTAGAAGTGAGGCTGCAACTAAAGTTAAGGAGAATTGCAGCTATTGTCTGGAGAACAAAGCCTGAAACATCCAAACTTTTATTATTGAGAAGTTGCCATGCATTTGGCCTAAATTGTTGAAACTGGCCAGTTGTGCTTATGGAGTTCTGAGGACACTTGTCATCCTTTCCCTGTGTAAGACTGTAAGTTCCATGAGGGCAGAGGGGCTTTGTTTATTTTTCTTACTGAAGCACTCTTGTTTTGAGAAAGGCATCTGGAACAAAATAGGGGCTCAACAAGATTGGTTGACTGAATGGCTTATCATCACAAACACCAATTGAATGCTTATTATTTATTTGGTATTGATCTATGTGCCACTTCCCTTTTCTGTATGACAAAGGCAGAGATAAAAGGCAGCATGGAAACTCAACTTAGTGTGGTGGTGCCTCCTTGGACACGTACATAGGATTTCTGCCTGTTCTCCACAGTGAGTAGTGGGTAGGATAAAAATCCTTCTGCTATCATTCCCTCTGCTCAACTGGGGCCATATCTCCTTGCATGGTAGGGTCTGACACCTGCCTTAGCAAATTTAACTTGCTAGAATTATTGATGGTTGCAGCCTTAGCCTGCACATTACCCCTCATGCTGTGCACACTCCTAAAATCCTGTAATGGGAAATAGGAGCTTCAGTGACTCAAGATCACAAATTGATGGACCTTACAAATAATTCTGGGCTGCTTAACACAGAGCCAAAATGATTGGAAATTGTGCAACAAGGTAAATAATCCAAACAGACCTGAAGACTCGCAAGAAGGATTTCAGAGGTTATGGTTGCAGACATCTTCCAAATGAAAGAGAAAAGAAACTCATCTTTCATTGATGATGTGGAAAATAGGAAAAACAGTCAAAACTGAAAATGAGCTAGTGTTCCTGTTAGAGAAGAACAAGAAGATAGATTTTTTTTTTTTACCAGACTGCTGTAATATTCTTGGGTTGTTTGTTTGCCCTTGAACCAAAATATTCCCTCAAATGAGAAAAACTATAAAGGAAATGCTGTAGTCCTGGGGTGCTGTGTTATTTATGCCCTAATAGGAATACAATACCAACAGCAAGCCAGAAAGAACTCAGATCACAAACATCAGAATTTCATTGTCCAAGTATTTCCAGACAATATCTTGGCATTTACCAAATTCTGAATTTTGGTGTGAATTAAGGGGAAAAATGAGTAGAAGGAAGTCTCCCTTTGGAGGCCCCTCTGTTATGTGATATCAGATTTGATTCTTCTTTAGCACCTTTTATGTTGAACATCTTGAAGGATCTTGCAAATGCTGCTTAATTAATTCTTCACAACAGTCCTATAGGTTAGTAATATGGCCTTAAAAATCTCAAGTTGAATGAGCTGAGGAATCAAGTAGAAATGCATCTCATTACCTGAGAGAGAAGCTTTTCTATTACCAATTCCCTTAGAAAGTGTTTGGAAAAAAACAACAACTAGGAAATCCCTAAAATTTTATAGTCAGGTTGGAAAAAAAAGTTGATATCATTCTTGTTGTTGTGTTTAAACTTGTAGGAGAATAAGCTTGGGATGTAATTTTTAAGAACCATAGAACTCTTCTTCTGTTCTTGATAAACTCATCTGTGAATCTCTTTTTTATATTAGCTTTTCTTCTCCTGATCATTTATTTACATGTCTTTGACCAAAAAGAAAAAAAGGCTGGTAATTTAATATATTCTGTTGTGTGGTGACATCTGATGCCATGGGGTTAAAATCTGGACTTAACTTCTTGGAGGAGGAAAAGTTGTGTTCACCGGGCTGGGCTCCAATCAGGATTTTTTTTTTTCTTTTTGTGGCCATGTGTGCTTTGTCCATCTACAGGATTTTAGACCCAAGTAAGTAAACATGGTTTGGAATAATTTATGTGGAGCATGTTTGGTAAATGACTGAAATTCACTCCAGATTGGAGAGATTCCTTAGGAAGACAACAGCCACTCCCTGCCTTGCAGTCACTACAATGAGCCCTGCATAGGGGCAAAACCCTTTTGCCGTCACACATTCCATTGATCTGGGGCCACAGGCCCCAGTGTGGCAGTGGGCACTGGTTAAGTTAAGATTGTTGAGGTTTGCTAAGGGAGTTTAACCTCAGACCCAGGTATGGATTTTTTCTTAAAATTCTCAGGCCCTCATTTGTGGGCATGTGCAAGTTCTGGAATATACAGGGGTCACTGATTGACCTATGCTTGACACTTGTCACATGAAGTGGTAGCATTTGAAAATGTAGGCAAATGCGCTTACTATGTCTGAGAAATAATGGTCATCATGTTGTCCTGAATAGTCGTTCACAGAGGGAAAAAATGATGTTTGAGTGGTTCTTCCTTCTGCGTTCTCTGTCCCCTCTCTCATTATCTCTGTTTCTGTCTCTCTGTCTCTGTCACACACACACACACACACACACACACACACACACACACACATGTGCACATATGTACACACAGACACACATTTTCATTTAGGCCCCAATCTTGAAATGCTGCAAGATCCCATCAGAAGGAATCCCTTCCATGAGGATGGAAACCAAGCAAACCTGCTTTAGAAACCAGCCTTTGGTTTCGGTTGTCTCTTTCCAACCTCAGCCATTCTTTGAAAGCCTGCAGCTGTGCCTCTCCATCTTAATCCTTACTTCAGTTGGGATCTCCAGAAAATCAGGCAGAAGACCTTACACCAGCCCAGAGGACTTTCATAGAATCTGGAAGCCTTGATTGTAGAACAAACCATGAAGACTTTCATGACCCCAATTTTATAATTATCTTCATATTTATATTTTTGTTAAAACCCTTGAAAGCTACCTTTTTACTTACATGGAGAGTTGACTTTTTTTTTTTTTTTTTTGCCAGTGCTTAAATATTTCAGCCCCACGTAGGAAAGATTAAAGAGTTAAGTATATGATAACGCTACAGATAGTTTAATTTAAACTCACTAATGTGAGTGGATAAGCTCTTTATATTTACAATAATTTCTGTCAAAGTTTCCAGTTCCTCTGGGTAGCATGCTAGAGTTTATCCACCAAAACCTTGTTATATCAGTTTTAAACCAAGTACTTGGGTGATTATTTTAAGAGAATACAAGGAGTGTAACTCACAAAGTCAGTTGTCTTAGTTAAATTCATTTGCATTTTATTTGTCCTATTTTCTTTGTTCTTATGAACTGTTGTATTTTCACTCTGATGTGTACAATTAATTCCATTGTCCAAATTTCTTTGAGTAAGACCAGCCAGTATTTGAGTAATACCAGTTTTGTATTATGCTCTACAAAAACATTTGTCACTGGCCCCAAAATATCTTGTTTTATTCCAAGACAACACAGATAGCAAACATGTCTTCCCTCAGTCAGTGGTAGTGTTTTAAAACACCCAAGCTGAGGCTGCCTGTGGGTCTGACATGCTTTTGAAGGTGTAGTAGCCAGCTCTGCTAAAGCTGGTAAAACAAAAAATATCCCCAAAGACCCAATCAGCTCAGTTCTTCTCTTCTAAGTCCTAAGGGTGAAACCAAACACATTCTGAAACCAACGTGGTAAGACTGCACATCTTCCATGACTCCCCAGCAGGGAGTACATGCATTCTGCCATCAAAACTCACAAAGGGAAGGCACAGGTCAGAGACTAGAGAATATTTCTATTTTCACTAGACTAATGCTTAGGAAATAAAGGACCTCAGCCCTTTCCACAATAAGAGGAACTACAGTATCAAGTGTACAGACTTTGAAAGAGAAATTACCCTTGGTTCAAATTGTAGTTCTGGCACTTTCTATCTTGTATGATGAATGAGTTATTTAATCTTTCCATCCCTCAGTTTCCCCATTCCTAAAGTGAGGATAATTATAGGACCTCCTCCACAACATTGTTCTGAGGATCAAATAAGTGGGTACAGAACATAGAAGGGAGCCTGGCATGCACATTTTCTAAAAAATATAAAGAAATATAGGAGTATTCACTAGTGTCTTTCCAGATAGTTTGAAGTTTTGTCCAAGTTTTGATTTTGATAAAAACTCTGATTGTGCAATGCTTAATAGGTCTATAAATTCCCGTGCAACTTATTTTGTCTTATAGTCCTAGAGTATCTTCTAGCAATATCTTTTACCTGCCTTACTTGTAATTCAGCTAAAATTTAACAGAGACATCCTAATAGAAGAGTCTCATAGAGTATTATAGATCGCTAGAACATTTTCAGATTTTGCTCCCTTTGAAGTCTGATAAAAGATTTTATTGTAGTTACTGACTATAAGTACACCACATTTTTGCATTCTGCAAGGTCAATGCATAAAGCACAAACATTGATACCAACAATAAAGGAGAATGTTCCTATTTCCTTTTACGTTAAAAAAAAATTCCTCAATACCCTTCCCAAGTTACCTTGACAACTGCTACATATTATTATTTAAAATGCCTAGTTCTGTATCTCTCAATTATGCAGTTCACCATGCAGCTTCAGACATACTAACACAAAATAAAGGGAAAAACACAGGTTCCCCTGATACTGTCTGAATGCAAGAATAGTTTCTGATTGCTTTCCTTTTGCGGTTGGATTTTATTTTAGTGACCAACTGGAAATATATCATGCTTCGCATTACTTTTTAGGGTCAACATAAACACAAAAGATACCAGAAATGTTCCCTTAAAACTTTATTTCCTAGCAACCAAGTCTGAATTTTAGCACAGCATCTTCAGTAATTAGGGGCCAAAGTAGTGACTGTCACTTAAATTCTAAATTTGAAATTGGCCACAGTTGAAAGGGCAGTAATAATAGTGGTCACGGGGTATTGAGAAAGGTTATAACCAGTATGCACTATCAAAATGTTTCTGGAGGAAAGAAAGAAAATTCAGTGGAACATAAATATAAACCAAATTTTGTTCTGGAAATGGCATTTGTTACTTTATCAATATGACAAAACAAAACAAAAAATAAATTTCTCTTAAGTATTATGCCTTTTTCTGATTGAAAAGATCTTGGGCAAGAACTTAAATAAGACAAAAATACTGGTGGTTTACTGATCCTATTCTAAATGAGCTTGATGAATAACAAGTTATTAACATGTCTGTTAAAATGCTGAACACAGTGCTCTCTTACCGAGTTTTAAACTAGTTTTTTCTCCCATTTTTCTGTGGGAAAAAATGACAGGTTTATTTATTAGATTATGATGATAGTGATAACATAATAATAATAATAGCACTAACTACCACTGAGTCCTTATTGTATATTAAACATTGTGGTAAGTTATTTGTCAACAAATTTGATTCTCAGATCAATTCTGTAGTGAAGTACTATTATTCCAGTTTTATAGATGTGAAACTGAGACTTTGGGTTATTAAGTGACTTAAAGATTGGAGGGTCAGACACACGACAATGCTGGAATCAGGATTTGACGGGCTCTAGAGACTCTTCATCTTAAATTCTCTTTCTCTCCCCACACACATGCTTAAGAGATATTATACTATCATGAATACATGCATGCTTAAGAGGCATTAAATTCACATCCTCTTGATTTTTTTAAATAAAATTTAATTATACTCAGACCACATTTTATCCATGTTTACATATACCCTCAGAAAGAGCAAAAAGTGGATTCTGGATGCAGAAAGTTCATTCATTCATTATCGTTCATTCTCTAAGTCGTGTTTAAAATTCTCACTCAACTGGCCAGATTCAACATGTGTTGGGCTTGAAACTAATTCCTCATCATGCCTCTGTCTCCTCCAGATGTTGAACCAGCTGATAAATATACATGGAATTTGATAGGGATCAATATATTACAGTTGTTTCAGATAGCTTGGAACCAAGGCCAAATACTGGTTTCTTACTCTTTCACCTTGAGTAAAACTTACCTGGTCACAGAGCAGCAGGGCAATGACAATCCTGCCAGGCAGAGGCAGAGCACACTGGGTAGGGGATCATGTGGAAGAGGTGGGGCTGCAATATCAAGCCAGGTCTACATCCCGGTTCCTCAACCTCCCTGAGGTGCCTTCCTTACAAAGGAAATGAGAGGTGAAAGCCTGAGCAGCAGTTCTTTTAAAGAAAGCCAGAACTCCGCTTTAAGGGATAAGCGGGATCCTTGGGGGGAGTGAAAACATCTTCCCTAACAAAAAACAGATTAAAATGCTATATTCTTACTAGAGTCAGAAGTTTGCAATTGTTTGTTTCACTAGGAAATAGTTTGCATTACAATTCTTTGTAAAAGTTCTGGAGTCAGACAGGAGTTTAAATGCTGTCTCTTCTATTTCCCAGCTCAGGCAAATAAGCACCACAAAGTCTCAGTTTCTTCTTGCTACTCCTCAGAGTTGCTGTCGATGTGAAGATTAATGAGACCATTCATGGAATACAGTATTTTTGACATTGATGCACAATCAATAGTCAATACATATGTGCTATTATTTATTAATAATAATTTATTATTTAATTAATTTATTTATTAATAAAATATTATTTTGGAAACATGAGTCATGCTGAATCAAATTCAGCTTCATCTAGCATATTTTGAATTTCTACTTTGTAAAAGACTTAATGTTACTTTATGTAATCTTTCTCAAACCTTGAGTGCCATGATTTGTTATTTCTAATCTCAGTAGATGAACTGGAAGTTCAGAGAGACTAAATACCTCATTTATATTCACCTGGCTAATAAGCAGCTGGGATTCAAACTCATTTCTTCTAACTCGATTTAGTTGCACTATCCAATATCATCCAACTTCGATCATGTTTCAACTTCTCAGTCCCTGAGTCATATTTCTTTTTGTAAAAGAAATATGGCATACCGTAAGGAATGGCTCATAAAAATCCTTGTGACTTAGGAACATACTTCTGAATAAGAAGCACAAATTCAAAGTATTTTTTCCACTCAGGATATGCCTATGATCCTATACCAACAACTTTATTGCTTCCAGGGACACAGGTAACTAAGATAGTCTTTATCCTTGATGACCTTGATGACCTAGATTAAATGGGCAATGATAAATATTCTAACCTTGCCATGAAACCAATCATAAATGCCACTTCTTTCTCCAAGATTTTCCTAATTCTACAAAATTAGAATATTCAAGGGAAACCTTACTTCTCCTAAGAGTTTACTTATATACAAATATATGAGTAATATCTCTCTATCTAGATGTGAAATCTATAGGGTCAAGGGATTGGTGCTGTTATCTCCAGCCTGCTCTAACACTCATAGAATGGTTTCATTCTCTCTAATTTGACCTTCCTCAAATACTTGCTGAATTGAATTTAATATAGGAGACTTCTTCCATTACATATTTAGAACCAAGTAGATAACTATAAAAAATACAATACTAATTCAACACAAAGTTGGGTTAACACAGTCTAAATTAACTTATCAAACTAGGAAGGAAGTGACTTTGACAAATAAAATGTTTCATCTGAGATAAAATATTCAACAAATGAAAATTATTACAGTTTGGGGAATTAACTATGACTTTCTTTTCTCCTAAGGTCTTTGTCTGAAGCCATCTCAATTTTGTATCTGTGCAGGGAGTGCATTCATCATGGAACTGTTGATAGGTTTAACTATGGGGAATGGGATGGTGATCTCAGTCACTCCCATTGGGAATGAGATTGCTTCATGAGAGCTGAAGTGAAAATGGGATGATGTTGGATTGTGAGGGAGAGGAGCCAATAAAGCAAGTCAAGAGTACTGCTCCCCAGATTCCATCAGGTCCAGCTGCTTTGATAACACCAGGGAAAGCTGTAACCCTCAGACTTGATGGGGAATTCAGATGGAAGCAGCACCTTTTAGGACTGTGAATAAGTTTTTGAAATAGGGAGATTTATTTATGCTCTAATGATACATGCTTTCTGAGTGGTGAAAATATATGCTGTAGCACTCATTTTCATTATAGCTTTCAAAGGGATGCTCACATATGGAGTAGTTATGTAATAGATCATTTTGCGTACCTCTTACTGCAAGAGAATCAGAAGGCACATCCCAAGCGCTCATTTTAAAATGATAGATGGGATTATCTTTTAATTGGGTGAATGACTGTCTCTCAAGTATCTTTGTAGCCATGGTGACCAGTACCCTGTACATGAGCATTACATACATATTTTTTATGGTATTTGTATTAATTGATTTGTTCATGTATTTGCACAATCACTGTAATACCAGCTTAATTTTATTTTTTAAGTTTTTTTATTTGAGTATAATTGATACACAATGTTACATTAGTTTCAGGTGTAAAAGATAGTGATTTGATATCTCTATATGTTATGCTATGGTCACCACAAGTGTAGCTACCATCAGTCACCATACAATATGATTCCAATATCATTGACTATATATTCTGTGTTGTACCTTTTATTCCCATGACTTATTTATTCCATGATTGAAAACCTATATCTCCCATTCTCCTTCACGTATTTTGCCCATCCCCTCACCTTCTTTCCCTCTGGCAACCATCAGTTTGTTTCTGTATTTACAGATCTGATTCTGCCTTTTGTTTGTTTTGTTTTTCATATTCCACGTGAGTGAAATAATGTTATTTGTCTTTCTCAATCTGACTTATTTTACTTAGCCTAATACCCTATAGGCCCACCCATATTGTCACAAATGGCAAAAATCTCATCCTCTTTGATAGCTGCGTAATATTCCATTATATATATACATACTGCATCTTCTTTTTCCCTTCAACTATCAATAATACTTAGGTTGTTTCCACATCTTGGCTATTGTCAATAATTCTGCAATAAACATAGGGGTGTATATATCTTTTCAATTTAGTATTTTTGCTTTCTTTGGGTAAATACCCAGTGTTAGATCATATGGCACTTCTATTTTGAATTTTTTAAGAATCTGCCACGCTGTTTTCCACAGTGACTGTACCAATTTATAGTCCCACCAGCAGTGCATGAGGGTTCCTTTCTCTCCACATCCTTGTAAACACTTGTTATTTATTGTCTTTCTCACTTTAGCCATTCTGACAAGTGTGAGGTGATATCTCATTGTGGTTTTGGTTTGCATTCCCCCAATGATGAGTGATGCTGAACATCTTTTTATTTGTCTGTTGGCCACCTGTACAATCTTCTTTGGAAATATTTCTATTCGTGTGCTCTACCCATTTTTTAATGGGATTATTTGTTTTTTCAGTGTTGAGTTTTAGAAATTCTTTATATGTTTTGGGTGCTAACCCTTTATCAGACACGTCTTTTGCAAATATCTTCTCCCATTCTGTAGGTTGCCTTTTAGTTTTGTTGATGATTTCCTTTGCTGTGCAGAAGCTTTTTAGTTTCATGTAGTCCCAATAATTTACTTTTGCTTTTGTTTCCCTTGCCTCAGGAGACATATATATATATATATATATATATATATATATATATATATATACATACGTACGTATATATGTATATATATATATGTACGTATGTATATATATATATATATATATATATATATATACACACACACATTCTAGTTTCCAGCTAGATGCAATGTATTGCTTATCTAGGGAGCAGACAGTGGGGTGGGATGCAACATAATTCTCTGTTTCTCATTGGGCCTAGTTCAAATGTTTTCATCAATTACATTTTTCAATCCATTCCACTGACCATGTAATCCAGGATAATTTGTCCAAGAAGTTATGGCAATATATTTGCTGTCAGTCTTAATTTTAAGATTTTCCTTTTTTATGTTTTGCCCTTTTTTAAAAATTATAACAATTATATTATTGAGAAATCTGGAGGTGTTTCAATGGAATGCTAGCAGATGGCATTTTAAAATCAGAAATATCTTGTGAGGTTTCAAAAAATAACTGGGGTCACCCTTCCCTGAGAAGTTAAAAGCAAATGACCCAGTCCTATTCATGTGTGTACATTTCATTTTTAAATATATAGTATAACATAATAATAATATCTTATACTTTGTTTCTTCCTGCAAATTTAGAATCTCACTTTACTTGAAATGTATAGTACCAGAACAGTTTTTAAATATTTGTCATGTCCTTTTAAAATGTTTCAAAATTTATATTTTGGTACCAGTTAATAATGATGACTCTTTATAGTCTTTCTGCAGGGGTGTCTGGGTGGCTCAGTCAGTTAAGTATTTGACTCTTGATTTCGTCTCGGGACATGATCTCACAGTTCATGAGTTTGAGCCCCTCATCGGGCTCTGCACTGAGAGTGTGGAGCCTGCATGGGATTCTCTGTCTCTCTTTCTCTGTTCCTCCTCAGCTTGTGTACTCTCTCTCTCAAAATAAATAAATAAACTTAAAAAAATAAAGTCTTTCTACAAGCAATCTGTATCAGATTTTCTGAAGATAATTGAGCAAAGCATGTACTGTTTACTGTGTTTTTTTCTTTCTAAAGATAATTGAGCAAAATATATACTGTTTTTTTTTAATTCCTGTAAAAAACATTGGTTACATGTTTGGACTATAACCAAGGAAACCACCAGTCACACAGCAGTCACAAATTGTAACAGCAGACTAAATATCTACAAGGGAATGGGGCGGCTGGATGGCTCAGTCGGTTAAGCATCCTACTTGGGCTCAGGTCATGATCTCGCAGGTCGTGAGTTTGAGTCCTATGTAGGGCTCTGTGCTGTCTCTCTCTCTCTCAAAAATAAATAAACAATAAAAAAATTTCTTTAAATACATAATAGGCAATAAATGTACAAAGTGAAAGTGTACAAAGAGGAAATACATGCCACCGGAGGAGATAGTATATGCACAGATTCTCTAGAAAAGGAGGAGAAAGAGAATGACAAAATGCAGGGAGCATTAGCTTTGTGGAGTTTGAAGACCTGATCCTTCATGCCTCCTGTCTCTGACCCTTACTTTCTCAATCTTTGAAATGAGTTTATTATAATATTTATCCCAAATAGTTATCACAATGAAAATATATCATAAAATGCCTTATAATGAAATGCTATAAAAATGTCAAAATGAAATACAATACTACAATATGGATGAACCTTGAAAATATTCTGCTAGGTAGAAAAAGCCAGACACAGAAGGGTAAATGTTGTATGATTTCACTTGTTTTTATCTTTTAACTTTTGATTTAAATTCCAGTCCATATACAATGTAATATTAGATTCAGTATAGATTGTATATTATACAATATAGTGATTCAGCAATTCCATACATCGTGTAGTGCTAATCACAAGTGCACTCCTTCATCCCCATCACCTATTTAACCCATCCCCCAACCTACCTCCCCTTTGGTAACCATTAATTCTCTCTAGTGAAGAGTCTGTTTCTTGGTTTTTCTCTCTCTCTCTCTTTTTTCCCCTATGCTCATTTGTTTAGTTTCTTAAATTCCACATATGGGAAATCATATGAAATCATATGGTATTTGTCTTTCTTTGATCAACTTATTTCATTTAGCATAATACTCTCTAGCTCAATCCATGTTGTTGCAAATGACAAGATTTCATTCTTTTTTGTGACCAAGTAATATTTCATATATATACACATACCATCTTCTTTATCCATTCATCAATCAATGGACACTTAAGCACATTTCCATAATTTGGCTATTGTAGATAATGCTGATATAAACATCAAGGTGCATGTATCCCTTTGAATTAGTATTTTTGTATTTTTGGGTAAATACCTGGTAGTGCAATTGCTGGATTGTAAGGTAGTTCTATTTTTAACTTTAAAAAAATTTTTTTAATGTTTTTGTTTATTTTTGAGACAGAGAGAGACAGAGCATGAGCAGGGGGAGGGGCAGAGAGAAAGGGAGACACAGAATCCAAAGCAGGCTTTAAGCTCTGAGCTGTCAGCACAGAGCCCAATGCGGGGCTCGAACTCACGGAGTGTGAAATCATGACCTGAGCTGAAGTTGGACGCTTAACTGACTGAGCCACCCAGGCGCCCCTATTTTTAACTTTTTGAGGAATCTCCATACTGTTTACCAGAGTGGCTGCGCCAGTTTGCATTCCCACCAGACTTGCAAGAGTGTTCCCCATTCTTCACATCCTGGCCAACCCCTTTTGTTTCTTGCGTTGTTGATTTTAGCCATTCTGACAAGTGTGAAGTGGTAACTCATTGTGTTTACATCTCCCTGATAATAAGTGATGTTGAGTATCTTTTCATGTGTCTATTGACCATCTGTACGTCTTCTTTGGAAAAATGTCTATTCATATCTTCTGTTCATTTTTTAATTGTAATATTTCTTGGGGGCTGTTGAGTTGTATAAATTCTTTATATATTTTGGATACTAACCCTTCGTCACATACGTCATTTGCAAATATCTTCTCCCATTCCATAGGTTGGCTTTTAGTTTTGTAGATTATTACCTTTGCTATGTAGATGTTTTTTATTTTGAGGTAGTCCTAATAGTTTATTTTTGCTTTTGTTTCCCTTGCCTCCAGAGACATATATAGAAAGAAGTCACTACAGCCAATCTCAAAGAGGTTACTGCCTGAATTCTCTTCTAGGATTTTTGTGGTTTCAGGGTCTCACATTTAGGTTTTTATCCTATTTTGATTTTATTTTTGTGTATGGTGTAAGAAAGTGGCCGATTTCATTCTTTGGCATGTTGCTGACTGGTTTTCCCAACACCATTTGTTGAAGATACATTCTTTTTCCCATTGGATATTCTTTCCTGCTTTGTTGAAGATTAATTGACCATATAATTGTGGGTTCATTTCTGGGTTTTCAATTCTGTTCTATTGATCTGTGTGTCTATTTTTGTGCCAGTACCATTTTGTTTTGATTACTACAGCTTTGAAATATAACTTGAAGTCCAGAATTGTGATGCCTGCAGCTTTGTTTTTCTTTTCAAAGGTGGCTTTGGCTATTCTGGGTCTTTTGTGGTTCCATACACATTTTAGGATTGTTTGTTCTAGCTGTGTGAAAAATGCTGTTGGTATTTTGATAGGGATTGCATTAAATGTGTAGATTGCTTTGAGTGGTATAAATATTTTAACAATATTTGTTCTTCCAATCCATGAGTATGAAATGTCTTTCTATTTCTTTATGTCATCTTCAATTTCTTTCACCAATTTTATAGTTTTCAGAGTACAGGCCTTTCACTTCTTTGGCTAGTTTTATCCCTAGGAATCTTATTGCTTTTAGTGCAATTGTAGATGGGATTGTTTTCTTAATTTCCCTTTCTGTTGCTTCATTATTGGTGTATAGAAAGGCAAATGATTTCTGTACTTTAATTTTGTATCCTGCAACTTTACTGAATTCGTTTATCTGTTCTAGCAAGTTTTTTTGATGGAGTTTTTCAGGTTTTCTATATATAGTATCATGTCATCTACAAATAGTGAAAGTTTTACTTGTTCCTTACCAATTTGGATTCCTTTTATTTCTTATTGCTGTCTGATTGCTGTGGCTAGGACTTCCAGTACTATGTGGAGTAAAAGTGATGAGAGTGGACATTTCTGTCTTGTTCCTGACCATAAAGAATAAGCTCTGTTTTTCCCCATTTAGGATAATAGTAGCTGTGGGTTTTTCAAAATGGCCTTTATTATGCTGAGGTATGTTCCCTCTAAACCTACTTTGTTGAGGGTTTTTATCATGAATGATGTTGTACTTTGTCAAATGTTTTTTCTGCATTTATTGAAATAATCATATTGTTCTTATCCGTTCCTTATTAATGTGATGTATCATATTGATTGATTTGTAAAAATAGAACCACTCTTGCAACCCAGGAATAGTTCCCACTTGATCATGGTGAATGATTCTTTTAATGTGTTTTTGAATTCAGTTTGTTGGTATTTTACTGAGAATTTTTGCATCAGGGATATCGACCTGTACTACTTTTTTTTTTTAGTGGTGTTTTACCTTATTTTGGTATCAGGGTAATGTTGGCCTCATAGAATGAATTTGGAAGTTTTCTTTCTTTTTCTATTTTTTGGACTAGTTTGAGAAGAATAGTATTAACTCTTCTTTAAATGTTTGGTGGAATTTGTTTGTGAAGCCACCTGGTCCTGGACTTTTGTTGGGAGTTTGTTTGATTACTGATTCAATTTACTGATTGGTTATTGATCTGTTCAAATTTTGTATTTCTTCCTGTTTCAGTTTTGGTAGTTTATATGTTTCTAGGAATCTATCCATTTCTTCCAGGTTGTTCATTTTGTTGGCATGTAGTTTTTTTTATAATATTCTCTTATAATTTTTGTATTTCTGTGGTGTTGGTTGTTATTTCTCGTCTCTCATTTGTGATTTTGTTTAATTGGGTCCTTTCTCTTTTCTTTTTGGTAAGTTTATCAATTTTATTGATTTTTTAAAAAAAGCAGCTCCTGGTTTCATTGATCTGTTCTATTATTTTTTTAGTTACTTTATATATGATGCCACTTGTATGAAATATCTAGAATAGGCAAAATTGTAGGGACAGAAAGTAGATTAGAATTTACTAGGGTCTTGGGGGAAAAGGAAATGGGAAGCAACTGCTTAATGTTTATAAAATAACTGGTGTGATTTTTAAAAATTGGATATAGAAACTGGTGATGGTTAAATGACACTGAATGTAATTAATGTCATTTGACGTTACACTTAAAAATAGCTAAAATGGGGGGTGCCTGGGTGGCTCGGTCAGTTAAGTGTCTGACTTCGGCTCAGGTCATGATCTCATGGCCACTGACTTCCAGCCCTGAATTGGGCTCTGTGATGACAACTCAGAGCCTGGAGCCTGCTTCAGATTCTGTGTATCTCTCCCTCTCTCTCTCTCTGTTCCTCCCCCTCTGGTGCTGTCCCTCTCTGTCTCTCTGTCTCTCTGTCTGCTCAAAAATAAACAAACATTTAAAAAACAGTTTTTTTTAAGTTTAAAATGGTTAACATGGAAATTTTTGTATCTATTTTAACATATTTTTTTGGTTACTTTACATGTACTCTTTAAATCAATTGTGATACAACCTTGTTTAAAAAACTAATTGTTGAGGGCATCTGGATGGCTCAGTCATTTGAGCGTCCAACTTCGGCTCAGGTCATGATCTCACAGTTCGTGAGTTTGAGTCCCATGTCCGGCTCTGTGCTGACAGGTTGGACCCTGGAGCCTGTTTCAGACTCTGTGCCTTCCTCTCTCTCTCTCTCTGCCCCTCCCCCTCTCACAGTCTGTCTCTCTCTTTGTCTCAAAAATAAATAAAACATGAAAAAAAATTAAAAAACTAATTGTTGGGGCACCTGGGTGGCTTAGTCAGTTGAGCGTCTGACTTCAGCTCAAGTCATGATCGCATGGTTCCTGAGTTCAGGCCCCACATTGGGCTTGCTGCTGTCAGTGCAGAACCTGCTTTGGATCCTCTGTCCCTCTCTCTCTCTGCCCCTCTCCCGCTCATGCTCTCTCTTTCTCAAAAATGAATAAACATTAAGAAAAAAAAAAGAAGGAAACTAATTGTTAAGTTTAGGCTGGCATTACAGTGATTATGTGATTTGTTGCACTTAGCATAACACCTCTTAAATTAGTACCTCCATTCCTACATCCAATTGGTGATTTTTAACTCCTTAAAAACAACAAGGTATAAACTGGATGTGCATCTGTTGGGTGGGGCTCTTGGGGCAAGTGTCACTGGTGATGACTAATTGCTTCATGGAATTTAAAGAAAAACAAGAGTCAGAAAAAGCAGTGGGAGCACTAATCTGTGATTCTAGTTTTTATATATTCCATCTGCTCAGAGAGTTAGAGGCAGCAGAGGCTCTAAGCTTCACTAGATCAAGACTGCTAAACATCAACAGTTGCACATACTAACCTCCTAATAGGATTTAAGAAAGCAGGATCTTTCTATGGAAAATGTAGAGAAATCTCTATCTATCTATCTATCTATCTATCATCTCTCTATTACCTACCTACCTACCTACCTACCTACCTATCTAAAACAGATGGAAATAAAGATGTTATAAGCCACAAAGGAAAGGGATACAGTAATACAAGGAAGTTTATCAAGAAAACTTAAAATGTGGTAACAGTATTTACATCCTAATGGATGCAGTAAAGAGCAGAACTGACAATGTGGAAAATGAATTAGTGATGCGGAGAATAAACTTGAGAATTTTCCCAAAAGAGCAGAGAATAAAATGATAAAAATGGAGAGTTAGAGAAAAAAGAATAGGAAAAAAAAATGGTGAGCTCAAATAGCATGAAAGGTAGATTCAACCTAAAGATTGTTTCCCTAAGGAAGATAATAGAACAATTGAAATGGTAACAATAAGAAAAGTTATAACCAAATAACGTTTCCAGGAACTGAAATAATTCCTAATCATGGAGTTTGACAAATCTCATTTTATTTTAAATGAAATCAAGGAAAAGAAACCACATCAAAATGCATTCAGATAAAACTTTTTGAAATATCTTGATAAGAGAAATTTGCTATAATAATATAAGTAGAAGAGAAGGAATTCGAGCTGATTTTGGACATTACCTCCATACTGAGACACAAAGCAAAGGTTATATAAATTTGAGGAAGAATAGTTGTGCCTTAAAATTGGAAACACAAAATGAGATAATTTATTTGTAATGTAAACAGAAGGACTTTTTCAACTGTGTGAGGCTAAGAATTTAGATATTACTTAGGCAGCTTGATTTAAAATGTTATTTGATATTGTAGTTCAGATGACCCAGAAAGAATCAAAACAAAACACCCAACAAAAAGGAAGTCAAAGTACAAAGGAGCTAGGGAAACATTAGTTAAAATATAGGTTTCTGGATATTTTTTATACACTTAGCTCATACATGAATAAAAGTAATTATCATCAAAAGAGAAACCTTATGGTATAAATATTAAATGTTAAAAATTGAGGTAAAAAATCTTAGGTTATATAAAAAAGTTGAGAGACAGAGTAGTTAGTATATAAGATGGGCAATAAAAGAAATGTAGGGAGGAATTACTCAGTACTCTTTACATCTGATTTTGCTTACTCAGGAAATACTTGTTGAAAAATGTTCTCAAAAAATTCAAAAAGAATTATTAGTAGCACTTAAAAAGTAATTATGTTCCAACCCACCAGAAAATATTAGAAAAAATACTAGAGGGTCACACTTTTTATTAGGAAATAAGTTCATAAGGAGAAAGAAACACATCAAATACTAAGAGCAGTTGACTCTGTGTGTGAACCTGTTATCTTTACATTCTTTTTGTTTAAACTTTTCAGCATTTTCTAAATTTTATTTAAGAGCATTTATTACATTTTTAATTAGAAAAGTCAATAAACAATGTTCGCAATAGTTTTAAAAGGCAACCTCAGAGAGAAAGGAAGAACTTTCTAAGCAGAGGGCATGAGTTGAGAAGAGCTTGGTCTATTCAAGGACCTGCACAAAAGCTGGCGTGTCTGGATGGAAGAATGCTGGAGAGAGTGGCCCTAGAAGAAGCCATGGTGCCACAGCCAAATCACATAAGACATAGAAGGCCACCTTGAAGATTTTGCTTTTGATGTTAAAAAAAAAAGCTGTTGAAAATGCACAATGAGATTTGTGTTTAAAAAGATCATTATTCTATTGTTTGCCCTTGGTTCAGAAACACCAGGTTTGTGTCAATCAGGATGCTGATCATTCCTTTTTTTTTTAAAGTTTATTTATTTTATTTTTGAGAGAGAGAGAGAGAGAGAGAGAGAATGAGCAGGGGAGGGGCAGAGACAGAGGGAGAGAGAGAATCCCAAGCAGGCTCTACACTGTCAGTGTGGAGCCCCACATGGCGCTCAATATCACAACCATGACATCATGACCTGAGCTGAAATCAAGACTCTGACACCTGACTGACTGAGCCACCCAGATGCCCCTGCTGATCATTTCTTTCTTGATCATGTAGATGCATCTTTAAAAAGCAGCCAAAGCAGTATTATGATGACTCTGATCCCCAGAAAATAAAGGATAATGTATGTGTGTGTGTGTTTACATACATGTGTGGTGAAGCATGTAGGAAGGGAGGTGGTATCAAACGTTTAAAAGACAAGACTTGAAAAGTATTTGTAAAATATTAGATAGCAAACTTCCTTTGTCTATAGAATGTTCATTCTACCTAACCACAAGTTCCAGTGCCATTATTTCACCTTCCTTCTCCTGTAGTTTTAAAAAAAATGGCTATTTGCATCAGAGTTATATAGACTACAATTATATGGCCCAATCATTTGGAGTAGTTTATTTATTTCTGTAATGACAACTTTTGTGTGGGCTCTTCATTTTCAGAGCTATATATACATAGTGGTATGACTTGGATAAGCAAACTGAAAAGGAACAGAAAAAGCAACAGAAGGCACAGTTCTTACATCTCTTCTGGGCACCTTGTTTCCACTCTGGTATCCTTGGAGTGCTGGGATGTTATTCTCAGAGGTGAATAATTTACAAGATCAAAATGGATTACTTTCTATGTTTTACTGTATTTGGTTTCATTTTCCCTTGTATTCCAAAAATGGCTTGTAGGTAAATCATCATTTCCATGGCTAAATAATAGCAAATTGCTACCAAAGCCCATTCCTATCACTGGCAACATAGCCCCAGGGTTTCACAACTCAATCAGCTATCTCTAAATCAACAGAACTCAGTTCCAGAGGAGAGTGATCTGGGAAGCTTTTCTTTTCAATTCTCTCATATGTTTTGTTTTAGCTTAATGTGTTTGTCTGGATACTTAGACACCATGGTGATAGGCGTCATAGAAATAAATAGAAATAGACAGAAAAGAGCTGAAAAATAAAATGAAAACTTGGGAAGACTAGGAATGACACTTGTATCTGAGCACTCTTTTTTTTTTTTTTTTCAGAACTCAGTGAGGGGGAAATTAAAAAGGGACTTTGTGTCAGACAGAGGAGTTAGTGAATAATTTTTCTAACAGTGTTATTTTGCTGACACTAGACTAAGGGAGCTCATTAGCATGCTGAGACTATTTAACTCTAAAAAATAGTACTCTAGCTTTCGCTTTCTGGATATTCCTTCCATCTCAGCTCTGCATTAAAACAGTGGTAAGCCAGTCAAAACTGGACAGTGTGATAATGGTGGAAACAGAAGAGTCTTTGGAGTTAGAAAGAGAGCAGTGTTTGAATTTTGGCACCAACCTTTATTACCTATGTTATTACTCTTCCATTAGGCTTCATCTTCTTATCTCTAAAATGTTCATATTAATACCTACCTCAAACATTTGTGGCAGGTAAAAATACCAAATTAAAGCTAGTTTCATAGTTCTGGCTACATAAAAGCCGCTTAATAAAGGTTCATTCTGTTCCCCACTGTCTACATCCTTATGAGTTGTTTGGTTTCATTTAGTAAAAGGAGTGCCCAGAAAGAAGGAATAAGACACCCACCCTGCTCGGTGTCTGCTGAATGATGGTTGCCTTACAAACTTGAGAATTTCTGTTGGCTATTACCCTGTCCACTATGTATCTCTTCAAGGCCAAAACCAAGGCCAACACCAGTTTCTATGCTAAGAGGTCCAGAGTGAGAATCTTCCCGTTTGATTTTCACAGATGCAGCCTGGAATGTCTGTATGGAAACACATAATTAGAATGGATGCATCAGATCAGTTAGTTTGGGGGAAAGCAGCGTTCAAGAGCTTAGAAATAAAAGAGCCACACAATGCTCACCAGTAAAACAAAAAACAAAAGAAATGCCTGGAGAGGATCCAGTCAAAGGTTTAGACCTGATATTTGAGGTAAGGGTTGGATATGTGCTTCTCCTTGATGTTAAACATGAGTCCAGAACTGTGTGGCATTGCCTGCTTTTGTGGTTATAGAAATAACCAGTAAAATATTAAATTGTTTTCATTATTCTAGCTCTGAGTAATACTGAATCCCTACAGAATGGTGAGTAATAAACTTATTTCTTCTTTCTTATTAGTCTACTATGCTCTCACTGGCCAGGGTGGGAGAAGAGGACTGGGAGAATTTCTAAGGAAGGTTCAGAAATCCCACAGCAATACAGTTCTGTCTCTCTTCGTAGCCAATACAGCAGAAAGAGGTCTTTCATTTTGTGTGTGTTTACTCAAAAACATGGAAGGGTATTTTTCCCTGACCTTATCACAAATGACTTAAATCAAAACTCTAGATTTTGTGGAGGAAAAATGATAGATGGAAATTGGGTATAACCATTTCCTGAACCCTCTTGTAAATGCTGAGCTTTTCCCCAGAAAGCTAGAATCAATTCAGAATCCAGCATGGCATAGAAGTAGTTTTCACTGCTTTTTTTTCCTTTATACTTCTTGCATCTTTTGAGCATCTTGTATCACTACGTTGCCTAATATTTTTGTTGAGAAAGCAAACAAATTTAGATGTCCTGTTTTAACTTTGTGTATAAACTTAAATCTAAATCCTCAAATATCAGGTCTTCTTATTCCTAATCAAAATAAAGCTCTGAGAGTAATTGGTGGGAACAGCATGCAAGTAAATGGAATGTCAGAAAAGTCTTTTCTGTAAGCTTGGGCTGATGCCGTTAGCCCCAGGGAAGAAGTAGCCTATTCCAGAATGAGAAGGCATGTGGCCATACAGATTCCTGGTACTGATGTCCAAAACCAAACTGAATGCATAATGACAACAGTTTGCATCTTTGGATGAGCTAAAGCTGCTTTCTAAACATTAGGCAAATTTTCTTGGTTGAAAAGACAGAATCCAACTTGGGAGAACTCCATCAGTCAACTTATATGTATTGACTGCCTACAGTGTGATTTTTGTGCCGTTCTCAGGAATGTGGAGGTTGTCAAAGGAGAATAGGATGGTTTTGCCCAAAGCAACCTAAAAACTAGTTGGGAAAATAGAACAAATATCCATGAAAAATTAGAGAATAATCAAATGCTAATGTATGTGCTGCTGACTTTAAATGTAATAGGAATTCTTAGAAGGGGAGGATCAATGTATGCAGAAAGAATTGGGAAAGTTTTCTTGGAAGAGACGGAGCTGAGATTTTTAAGAAGGGATATGAAGGAGGAAACACATCAAAGACCAAGGAAACAGTATGTACTCCTATTGGGCTATAATGCATGTTGCAGGGAGGGGCTAGTGAAATGCATGGTAGGAAAGAGTTGAAATAAAGATGGAAACGTAGGGTGAGGTTAGACTGTTTGAATTTGATGTAGCAAGAAAGAGAAAGCTACAAAAGGAATGAGCTGATAAAAAGTATACTTTTCTGAAAATATTCTAGCAACTGAGTTTAGAATGAAGTTAATTTGATATTGATCTTTAAAAGACTTTAATAAAGATGAGAAACTATTCTCTTCTAAAAGTAAGTGAACTTAGGGGTAAAGATTCAAATATTCAAACTTATTAAAGCTCTGGTTCCTCAGGATCAGAAGAACATTATAGTGTGTAGTATCATAACCTTTGAATAGTAAAGGTTTCGTTTTGATCCCTGGCTCTGTACTTTGTACATGTTTGACCTTGTCCGAGTAACAAAATTTCTCTAATAAGGTTCCTTACTAGTTGTGGTAGGCAGAATTAGAAGATGACCCTCAGTGACCCTTACCCTTGTATAGTTTTTTCCTGTTGAGTGTGGACAGAACCTGTGAATAGAATGAAGAGTCACTCTGATGATTATGTTACATTGCATGACAAAGGAGATTTTACAGATGTAATTAAGGTTATCATCAGTTGACCTTGAGTTAATCAAAAGTGAAATCATGCAGATGGGCTTAACCTAATCACCTTAACTCTTGAAATATGGAGTTACAAGTCAGAGACAGAGAGATCAGAGAGATTGAACGTGTGAGACTGGTTCTCCTGCTGGCCTCCATGAGTTCTACAGTTTCAAGGACATGAGCTTGGAAGAGGACATTAAGCCTCAGATGACCACAGTTCGTGCTAATACCTGGGTTGCAGCTTTAGGAGACACTGAGGAGAGAACTCAGCCTCACTCAGCCCAGAGTCCTGATTTATATAGTAAGTATTGTTTGAAGCCACTAAGTTTGTGGCAATTTGTTACACAGCAATAGAACACCAATGAGCTGGTGAATACAGATAATGAGAATACTCAGTCATGTTAAGAGAATTCAGTGAAACAGTAGTGATACTGAATATAAAATGTCTAGTGCTGTGCCTGGCATATAGTAGGTACAATTAAATATTAGCTATTATTATTATTCTTAATTGTTTTTTATCATTAAATTATGAGTATCAATGGAATTAGCAGAAATATATTCTATAACTAATAGAGGTATCTTAAAGGAATGAGTGATGGTCAGTAGATAGATAGTAATAATGGTCAGACTGATTAACCACTTCTCTTCCTCCTGCTAGCAAGGTGTTAATTATTCCACTTGGTAAACTCTAGCTGGGCGTTGTAGTTGAAACAATCGACTTGAATCAAGAAAATCCTGGTGAGAATGTAAAAAAAAAAGAGGATAATTCAAAAAATTATTTGGAAATAGAACCAAATGGAGTTAGTAATTTTTTAGATATAGAGGTAGGAGGCATGCAGAAATTAGGATGACTTTCATATTTGGATGTTGGCTGACTGTGCGGTCATTGGTGCTCTTAATCAAGACAGAAAATTCAGAAAAAGGAAGAGACTAAGGAGAGGCATGCCACATGTCAGGTGCCTATGGGACAGCCAGGTGGAGATGTCCATGAAACAATTGCAAATATTGGTCTGGAATGCAAGTATACTCAGCGGTATAGATTCAGGAGTGCAAAAGACATTTGATAATTGCCTACCCAGCATTAATTGCCCCTTCCTCCCTTTGTAACAGTACTCTAGTTTTATTTCAGGTGGCTACCTCTTCCTCATTCAGTCCATGTCTTTTGGAAGAAGTTGACAGTACTTCATTCTCTAGGAGTAGGACCTGATTAACCTAACTGGTTAACTCTAACTGGTACAAAGAGTTAAGAATTGTAAAAGCTCTGGTATTTTATTCTACTTTCAAATTAACAATTTAGCTTGCCACAGTTTCATGGATCATGGATGGTGATAGAAGATATGAAACTCCTGGATCCAAATGAACAACAGTTTATTACTCACAGCAATAGCAATAGCCAGAGTATCACTGTGGTTTGTACTACTTCACATTTCCACAGGGTGATTCGAAAATGTCACCTATTACCCCATGGGTTGCATTATTGGAGTGGAAATCTGATCATAGGGAACCCCAGTCTCATAACAGGCAATAAGCATGGCTGCCTTTTTTTCAGGAGGAGACACTATGTGTACGTTTCAAAGTTGTTCTCTATTAAGATGGTAGTTTCAGACAAAGGACAATCAGCGCCTTACTTCACAGAACATGAAAGAATATGAGACCCATGGAGAATGTTTTCCCAGTAGGAATCATCAGCATTAAGATGATATCACTCAGGTTGAATATATAGAGTATATACACAGTCTAGGAAATGAAACCCGGGAGCCAGTAGCATTTTTGGAGTAGATGGATAAAGAGAGCCTATTAGGAAAACAGAGAAAGGGCAGCCAGAGAGGAAAGAGGAAAGCCAGAAACCAATGGAGAAACCAATGGTTTCATGAAACAGGAATGGTTGCCACTGCCAAATGTTACAGAGAGGCCAAGTAAGATGTACCAGATGGTTTTGGCAATTAGAGAATGGCTTCAGCAAGTGGGGGTAGAGTTCAGATTGCAGTGAGTTGAGAAATGAGGAGGTGGAGGCAGTGAGAAGAGAAGCTACTTTCAGTAAGTTTGGCTCATTGAGAGGCTGACACTCTGCCAGGCACATTAAAGGAAGAATGACAACATAGGGGTTAGTTTCTTTCTTTCTTTCTTTCTTTCTTCCCCCCAAAGGTTTCATTTCCCTTTATGAAAGAAAGCACATCATGACTCTACATATGGCTCTAAGTGTCATCTATAAGGATGCATAACACGACACTCAATCGAGGTAAACCTATGTTTCACACTCCTCAACATTCAGGTACAGAATGACGATATGAGGTAGACTATAGAAATTATTTCCTACCATTTGGATACAGTCTAGGTTGTGGAAAAGACGGTGGGGTCAAACTGACTTACATTCAAATATAGATTCCATACATTATTAGCTGTGGGATTGTTAGCCTGGACCTAAGTTTCTTCATCTTTAAATTTTTTTTTTTAATGTTTATTTATTTTTGAGACAGAGAGAGAAAGAGCATGAACAGGAGAGGGGCAGAGAGAGAGGGAGACACAGAATCTGAAACAGGCCCCAGGCTCCAAGCTGTCAGCACAGAGCCCGACGCAGGGCTCGAACTCACGGACCGCGAGATCATGACCTGAGCCAAAGTCGGACGCTTAACCGACCGAGCCACCCAGGCGCCCCTCTTCATCTTTAAAACAGAGTTGATAATAAATAAGTGTGGGGTTGTTAAGATCATGTAAAGTACCGGGCACTGGAACTGCCACATATGTAGTAATTATTTTGAAAAGTAGAACCCGGTAAACTACTTTGAGGGCAAGGACCAACAGCTCGATAGAATTCGTTATAGTAGCCATTGTAGAGGGAGTAGTGACAGTTTGGGACTTGAGATTTAACTCATGTGCTGTCATTTCCCCCTGGGCAGTACATAGGGGAGGGAAAAATAAATCCTTGCCACTGATCTTCTCTATACCATTACCACCCTCAGGCAAACTTGTGAGCCAGCCCTGCGAGGCTTGGGTATCAGTGATTTTAGCTTCAGCTTTCACAAGAAAATTACTTCAGGTTTTAAATTCATTAGACAAACTATGTTCTTTTTCACCTTGGATAAATCATCCTTCATTCAGAGAGAACATTTGTAGCTATATTACCAAAAGTAGAATAGTAATGCTTGCTATGCTAGTTTTATGTGTTCCTGCAATGTGTTGTTGTTTTTTTTTTTTCCCTCTCAGGCCAGTGAGAAGATGGGGAACCAAATTGACAATTTAGAACCCTTTATGTAGGCACTGGATTCACTTTTTTGCTATTTAACATATCAAAGTGATTCTATTAAATTGAAATTAAATGCATTGTTATGGGGCATTTATGATATCTCATTTAAAGAATTGCTGTGAATCCTTTAGAGAGGCTGATTTGCAACCACTAGCCTGTGTCATGAATGTGACCTCCAGTATGGTACTTAGCAACTAATTAAGCTAAAAAGACAAATATGAGGCTCTAACATTTTTTTAATTTAAAAGCTTCTAAATATAATTGTGGCCACAGTGCTACTAAAGCACGGTAGAGCAGTCTGTATCTTAAACCTCTAAATCTCATTGCCATAGTTAATTTTGTAAATAAAAAGATCTGTGCTGGGGGTAAGGAGATACATTATTTGTTTGGTGTTTTAACACAAGAATGGTACTGGCTGTCTTTGCGGTTCAATAATGTTTTACTGTGATTTTTCAGGTGAATTATTAATTTGCTTATGTCAGTAATTTTGTCCAAATATGATTTAGACTTTAAAAGGTTCAACTTGAAACACATTGCCAACTATAATTTAAAATCTCATTTTATTTCTGCCTTATGATCTTTAAAGATGATAGAATTAGAAATCGTGCAGTTTTAAATCTTTCTGAGTTACTTGTGGAGGCTCTGTTACTCATCAATCTGAAATGTATCAGGTTTTCAGGTCACTGTTTCATTGGAGAGGAATCTTGAGTTAGGTATTAGCAATCATGTCTTCAACGCCTGGCTGCTTCCTCAGGTTGTATATGCTCTTGAGTTAGTCCCTTAGACTCTGAGCAATGAAATGGGGACTATGGTTCCATCTGTATCTACTAGAAGTGCCACAGTTAGTATCAGAACCAAGGACTATAGGAGCAGAAAGGAAGGAGGGTGAACACCTAATCTAGTGGCTTCATCTATCTTACAGATGAGTAAACTGGCATCCAGAAGTAATGAATCACCCATGGCCTCCCTTAGTGGGGCGGGGGAAAGGATTTGCTAATGTATTTGGGCTCTAAGTTCAGTGCAAATGCTACTCTATTGAAGATATCTATGCAGTATCTAAGATTATATTAAAATCAAAGCACAGCATCTCTTTGAAAAAAAATGGGAGAGTAATTAAATCATTTAGAATTTTTGTCAACTTCTTTGCTCCAATGTCGGGTATTTAGAAACACTAAGTTTTTAATCGATTCTTCATTTGGATGTTTGCTGTCACTTAGAATCAGTATATGGTGTATAAAGGGACAAATAATAAAGTTTTAATAAACTAATAGCCAGAGCAAGTAAATCAGGATGACGTCTTTATTGGGTTTTTAAAAATCCCATTAGCATGATCGAAGTTTTAAATAACCCTCTTAAAACTTAGTTCATTTCTTAACACTAAGACTGTTTTTGAAGAAAAGAAATTCCCTCAGCGTTCTCCACAACATATACTGCAAAGGTCTTTTTAAGGGTGATCAAGAGTTGATGAAGTAACATGTCCCAGATTCCAAGTCTTCCAATGACTGAGGTTCACCTACTTCTCCTGAGAAAGCCAACGTCAACAGGACTGCATTCGCAGAACACGTGATATCTGTATTATTTAGGAATCACTTATTTTAACACAGTGAATGGGCAACAGAAAGTTAAATATTAAACAATATTTAAATTAGAACATAAATATAACATGCATTATTCAGCACTGAGATAAGCTGATATTCAGATCAAACAGAAGGTCACTGCTCCTTGGTGACTGTCCTCTGAAATTCAGGCAATACCAGTTCTTTATAATGAAGTCAGCTCTTTGCAGAAGCAATTTGCATCCGGATAGGGAAAAGGGACACATCATCTGTTTTCAGGATAAGCACTTTGTGCTGGTTTGGTCCCTTTCTATGTGCAAGGTGATGATTAACAATGCTGCCTCCACACATGCATATTCAGAGTTGGCTTTTTCTGGGAATTTCCCTCATCGAGGGGACCACAGAGGCATCTCCCACTTGGCTCCCAAATCATGACCTCTCCACGGTGCCAGTGCAAATAGATCAGGAATTTGCTTCCTCTTATCTGACCTCTCCTATTCTGCTTTGCCCTTGCTTGACTAGGAGTCAGATCCCTAATCGAAATTAATAGCCTGTCCTGAAGTTAGGCATGTTGACACTGTTCAGCAGAGGTGGGAGCCCGGGAGGTACAATCTTCATGGCTTACTGCTCACACAGTTTTCAATCAGTTTCTAAACCTACCCCAGGTGTACAGTACTTCCTCTCAGCTCTGATTGATTGAGTGCCATGCATTTGTTTGCAGCTCTCTGTGCCCTACTTTGTTAACAATGCTAGCTGGAATGATTAAGGTGATTATTGCCAGCCTTTGTGACTTTAGTAGTTAGATTAACTTTAAGACATGGAATTAAGTTATTTCTTCTCAAGGGTGCTTAGGTAGATGGGTTTCAGAAAATAAATTATAGGCTACAGAACTTTTGCTCTATAGAATGATATCCTCAGTGAATTTGAATATTAGAGCCCAGGAGTGCCTCCCCTAAAAATTGCAGTAGTTGTAGGAATCCCCAAAAGAAGTTGATATTGTGTGGCCAGTATCATGCCTTTGGAATTGTTTTTTTTTTTTTTTTTCTTTTTTTTTTTCCCCTCTTTCTCTCCTCCTACAGGAGCAATTATGTGAATTGCTTGTCCCCCAGGGGTAACAGGAGAGGTGAATCACTTCTTTCTCTCCTCTTCCCCACAGAGATGATGAAGCATTTGCCAACTGCCAGCTCTGTTAAGCCCAGAAACTTTGGGGAACTTGCCAGCTTGACAGTATACATACTACCACTTCCCCTTAATTTGAATATTGATTGAAAAGATAAAGACCAGTCATCAAGAAGAGCTTACATTATAAAGCATTTTTTTTCCCCCAGTTTACAAAAGACTTTCATTTTGGCACTTTTTTTTCAATTCACAATATCCTTATGGAATGGGTTTATTATTTATTTATCAACAAATGTTTACTTATTGAGCTACTGAGCAAGAAGGTGCTAGGAGTAGAGTTAACACCCTGATAGCATTTTCATTCTGGTAAGAAAGAATGGTATTAATCAAGAATTACACTTAAGGGGCACCTGGGTGGCTCAGTTGGTTAAGCATCCAACTTCAGCTCAGGTCATGATCTCACCATTCGTGAGTTTGAACCCCACCTTGGTCTCTGTGCTAACAGCTCATAGCCTGGAGCCTACTTCAGATTCTGTCTCTGTCTCTCTCTGCCCCCCCCCCCCCCACTCATGCTCTGTCTCTCTTAAAAATAAATAAGCACTAAAAAAAAAAAAGGATTATACTTAAAAAATAACGTGAACTGTGAAAGAAAATCGCACATTATACACGAAGGGGAACCACATATAACCTGGAGGGAGGATATCAAGAAAGAGAGAGAATATGAGATCCAAAGAGATTAAGTGTGGGGTAGAACATCGCCATGGACTCCCTTTATTGATTCATAACCAGACTTCCTGAGCACAAAAGCTAATAAAAAATATGGCATGATGATGGGGTTTCTTTCTTTCATGATAATATTTTTAATTGGTGCAAATTGCTGAAGAAAAAAAGTATACCAATTCACAAAATAATCTGCAGAGATGAATTTGTTGTAATGAGATTGCATTTTCAACTTTTCCTTAGAAACTCAGAATGACAGTACAGAGAAGTAGTTTCATTTGGGTTGTGATTTAAGTGGAATTTTTAAGTTAGGATGAGGTATCTTGAGGTACAGTGATAGAGCATTCAATTACATTTAGTGATAATGCTATTGTAGAAAATTTTCTGATAGTACTTTTTGTGTATTTAGACTGATTCCAAATAACACAACCATTTCATACTGAACTCGCGAGGAAAATTTGAGCATTTAAAATTGTCTCAAGCAGAAGACCCATAGCCTATGCAGTTCCCTGATTTGTTCCCCTCATGCTGGCAGCCAATGTGTATGTGTGTGTGTGTGTGTGTGTGTGTGTGTGTGTGTGTGTGTATTTATGTTGTAATCTTTTTTTGTTTGAAGCAGAAGGAAAGAGACTAATGAACAAGGGTATAGGAACCTGACTGAGTATATCTAAATCCTACTCTCAGTGCTCTCTGGCTTTGTGAACCTGGACAAGATTATTCATCTCTTTGAGTCTGCATTTGCAAAAGTGTTAATCATTGGTTATTACAATGATTAAGTCATAGATGCATTTAAAAACTTAGTTTATTCTCTGTCTCAGTGATTTAAAGATCAAAAGGGAAAGCATTTCCCCATACCATATCAGTTTTATAGTAACCTATAATGAATTTAGCATTCATTAATTTATCTGAACTATTTTTTACCAAGTCCTTGGCTGAGCTACCCTGGGACTAATGAGTCATACAAAATCATTACTAGATGTGGCCTATTTATGTCAGGCAACATTTTAAGAGTAAAATTGTGTGTGTGCAAAGATGAGCTGAGGAGCCAGTGGAGGAAGTTTGGTTGAAGAAGATTTGTGTCCCTTGTTCAAGGTCTTTGCTCCATCCTCACAGGTCATCAGGGAATAAGGAAGCAGTTGTGATGGATCGTATCCTTTGTGTCACTCCCTAAGAGACAACAGGAACCTACAGGAAGAAGATGGGAGACTCTGAAGGGTATTCATGTCTGATTTCACCCTATTTTCTCCCACCAGACCTTCTGCTCACCTCAAGTGAGCCCTATCTCCATCATTGGCTCTGTCTCATGTTATATAAATTGACTGATTATACCTTGCACTGAAACCAAAGAAGTCACATGTCCATCAGTTCTTCTTCTCTGAGGAACCAGATCCTGAGGACCCTCTCATCTTGAATACTAATCCATTAGAATTCTAATGGCCACTGATCTTCCTTTACTGCTGATGTTTAGCATCTTAGCCTTTTCAGTCACAGAGTTGAAATGGTACAATGGAAGGAGCTTTGGGTTTAGACCCAGAAGACAGTTTTGCCAGAATTACACTAGGGGAAAATTATTTCACTTCTCCGAGTCCAGATTTTTTTTCCTTTTCAGTTTTAGTGACTTTTTTTTTTAATGTAAGCTTTATGCCCAACATGGGGCTTGACCTCATGACCTCAAGATCGAGGGTCCCATGCTCTACTGACTGAGCCAGCTAGGTACCCCCTTCTCATTTTTAATATGGAGATAATATTTTGCACCTCCTAAGATTGTATTGAGGATTAATTTAGAGCTGTGTATTTGTGTGTAGGTTTCCTCAACATTTGACTGGGTCTTAAGTGACCTCCCAATATAATCAGATGTTCCCAGGTTGACTACTGTGTATTATCTCATCTTATGAAATTTTGTGTTATTTCCTTTTAAAATCATTATCTTAAAATAACTCTTATTAAATAATATTTTACAATAACATGAGTAAGAATGTTTTAAAAGTCAACCAGAGGTGGTTTTGCTGAAATCCTTCCTCATTTCCTCATACTTCTAATTGATTTTTTCCCCAATCAAATGTCTTTTTTTTAATAACAGATTTTTAAGGCCATAAGTGTTCCATACAGAAACTGACCAATTATTTTTACTGTACCTTTCATAATAAATAAGGAGCTGGTAGAATTTCCCTTGGTTTGTAATGGGAAACACTGAGCTGTCAAGTTTTTTAGTGGTAGATTGTGCCTATATGAAAAATGACTATTTAAAAGTGGGATTATTCACCAAGAATTTATACATTCACAAAAAAGATGTCATATTTAAAAGAGTGGCTTTATAAAATCCTAACCTTATTCCAAACTGCATTGCTTTTTGATCTCTTCTGGATTTTTTTTTCTTTTCAAAAAGAAAAATTTTTAACCTGCACAACAAAATTGTAATGCTTTATGGTCACATGCCAAGTTTAGTAAAACAGATGAATAAGTGAGCAATGTTACTCTTACAGACCATTTACTACCATTGACTTGTTACGATTTTGATGATTCTAAAAGATCAAATTCAATTTCAAAAGACAATGGTTTGCCAATATCAACAGAATCCAAAAGAACATGTAAGGGACAGTACTAAAATGGACATTCCAGAGCTATTTTGAGCAATGGCATCATTTGTGGAATGAGTGCCTAGTTTCGAAATTAGTTACCCTGAAGTGGACACTCATGGGATTTTATGAATCATGGTGTTCTTGTTGTCTCATAAAGATTAATCACTTTAAAGTTACAGCTCACATAACAGTTGATTTCCAATTTCAAGAAAAAACTCAATCAATCATGTAATTGATCATTTTAGAGAACTGAGCTCCAAGGAGTCTTGAAGAATTCATCAAGCCTTATTCTTAAGAGTGGTTGGAGGTAGTGATGGAGAACTGGTACTGAAAACGGCTTGTAGCACCTTCCCAATCAGATTTCACCAAAGCAGTCCCACTTTTACTTATTGCTTAGTTTCACTTATTGGGCCTCAGTAAGAAATTTTCATTTTAATATAAAATTTCATGCTTTAAAAATTTGAAAACTGAATGAGTTTTAACATTACCCCATTTAAAGAGTTCCAAATGTCATTGAATGCCTGAATGAGAGTCTTTATAGAAATCACTTTAAATTGGTTGTTAATCCTCCACATGGAAGAAAAATAAGAATTATTTCATACCCTAAAATTAAATACAATGTAACAATAACACAGATGAGTCTCTATACTTATTGATTAGCATCTCAATGGGTTAGAATAAGATAGTCAACTACCTGACTTTCAATTTGACTAAGAACTGTTGACAGATTGGTAACCAAGTAATAAATGACCACTAACTAAATACAAATAGCAATAATAGCTTTATATTAGGCACGTAATTGGAGATCTTTTACATCAGATTTCCCTGTTGTAGATATTGGCGTATCTCTCAGCTTTTCATATGGTGTTTTGTCGTTTTGTTTGTTTGTTTCTGTTTTTGGTCATCTTTGTCAGAAAATGGAGAAGCATCATCTTACAGCCCATCAACAGTAAAAGCCACAATTTCTAGGGCTACCATGTATGGAATGGTGGTTCCATCTGACTCTGGTCTTCGCTCTATACATTTATAAGGAAATCCAACATAATGGCAGCAGCATTGGGCATAGTGGCAGCAGTATATTTGGTGTTTACAGCAAAGAGAAAGTCAAGGTTTGTTTGTTCAATGTTTGCTTTATTGCCCCATAAATTGAAATAGTTGGTTAGCATCAGAATCTGTTTTACACAGGTAGCCGTAGTTCAGTCTCCTCTCCCCTTTTCCTTACACCCCACCCCCTTCCTGGGTGAGTGAGTCTTATTAACTCTAACATGAAAGGCTTGGGGACAATAGGCCATATGTATTTGCATCCATTTGGCAGTGGCTTACACATCATTGTACTTGGTAAAAAGAATGAGGGATTTGGAGAGAGAAAGATCTTGGTTCAAATCTCAACCATCTATCTTATAGAGTCAGTGTGAGGATTAAGTATCATTAAAGACAGACTAAAATATTGATTTAGCTGGTATTGTTATTTGTTAGTAAAAAATCGTATCGGGGCACCTGGGTGGCTCAGTCAGTTGAGCGTCCGACTTCGGCTCAGGTCATGATGTTGTGGTTCACGGGTTCGAGCCTTGCATTGGGCTCTGTGTTGACAGCTCAGAGCCTGGAACCTGCTTCATGGATTCTGTCTCCCTCTCTCTCTGCCCCTCCCTGGCTCATACTCTGTCTCTTTCTCTCTCTCAAAAATAAGTAAAACGTTAAAAAAATCTTATCAAACACTCAGGAGCATGGCATAATATATGTGAAATCTAGGTACATGTAGCAGTACTTGTATGTATGGGCTTTTAGACAAGCTACTTGAATGTCATGCTGACAAAACCTATGATTCCTAGTACTTGTTTTAGTTACTAGACTATTTTGCTGCTTGTGACTTGCACAGAAAGTCCTTGGAGAAGGAGGGTGAATGGAGATTATGAAGGGCCAGTGCCAGAATAACTTCTCACTGTCTCACAACCTTATGTAGTTTCCTTTTTGCCTAAAACAACAGATTACGCAACAAAGTTATTTATGAAAACTCAATTGATAGATGCCCTCTCCCTCGTGTGACAGTCTTGAACATTTTCTTGTTCTCACTTTACCAACAACTGTTAGGTTCACCAACAAATGCAAACTAGCCTGAATGCAGGATGTCACCCTGCTGGGTTTATTTAATGCAAATATAAATCCATCTACAAGTATCTTTTATCTAAACCTATGCCTAGTATCAATCTGGTCTTCCAAAAGATCAACAAGATGAGATATATTTCTAATACCTTACGTTTATCTGACGTGCTAAAGATACAACCCGGTGCTGAAATAGAAAAACATTTTGTCACTTTCAGTTGGTGGTTTCTTTTCCCTACTCTGTGATGCTTCAGTTTTAAGGCTTATTTTATAAGTTCTGTTTGGACACTACGTTAACCCTCAGGCCACAGAGTGTTGGCAAACAGTTAATTTCGTCTTTCCCATTGGCATAGCTGCCGTTCACAGCAGTTCTCCCTCCCTCTCTTTTGTTTAAATTGGCTGCAGTGTTTCTTGCTTAAGGGATTTACCAGAATGTGGCCATACCTGGGACTGAGCTAAACTCAGGATAAAGAACTGGAATGGGAAGGCTATAAACTGACCACTGGATGGGTAACATCATTCTTTCAACTATTCAGAAAAACACATGCACACCATGAGCCCTGACGTTCAGAGGTGGAAAATGAAGTGAACATATGGTAAAGTTAAAAATTAATATTAATAAATGGAAAAGCTATTTCCCTAACAGACATTTCATTTTAAGATTGTCCTCTACTGGAATGATTTATTTGCCTCTCTAATCTACTTGAAATGGGCAACAGGCCGAAAATGGTAAAGAACATTCAAAGCAGAAGCAAGAAAGGAATGACTATTGTATCTAAGAAGTGTATAGATTCAGATTCTTGTTTGAAGGATATTGACACAGTTTGCTAAAGAAAACTGGATTTCTCCTTCTAGGTCCCAGATTGAATAGCATAAGAAAAATGCTTAGTAATTTAAGCCTTTATTATAGCTTATGGCTTTACTTGCATATTTATTGTCAAAATGAGCTTGTGATGGAAAGGGAAACAGGCCTGGCTTGTGGAAAAACAAGGTAAACCAAGGCAATTCTGCAAGTATCTAAGAGAGTTACAATACTGTGTCCAATGCAGCACTTGTAAACTTACCAATAAATACTATAACTAGACCAATGTAGACTCTTTTCTATATTTGGAAGACATCTTATAATAGTATGAATCTGAAAACGGTGATGGGATTATTGATTCAGTGGTGGTTAAGTTATAGAATTTCAGCCCTTACCGAATCCGTCAAAAGTATCCCTCGGTCCCCTACTCTCCATCTGTCTCCTTTTACATCATCATAAACAAATATTTCAAACAAGGCTGATAATTGCCCTTTAGTAACTTAGTTTTTCTTGTCCTAGGGTTTTCTGTTTGATAGTCTATTGGCTAGTAGCCAAAACTGATCAAGTGCTATGACAATGAAACTGCAAAAGTAAGCAGGCTCTGATCACGATTCGTTAAAGATAGTTGTGTAAATGTAACATTGGCAGTACATGCTGGCTATAAACTTAGGCTATCACTAATTAATTTAAATAACAAACATGTTTATTTGCACCTTTTGAGGTAGGCCAGCAATACACAAAGTATGGTCCAGGCCCTAGGAGTCCCCAAGATCCTTTTAAGGGATCTAAGTCAAAATGATATTCATAATAATACTAACAGTGATGTTCATTTTTTGCTCTCCCACAGCTGTGCAGTGGAGTTTTCCAGAGACTGCCTAAGATTTAATGGCATCATCTTTCTGATGGCTAATAATACGTGTGCTTGTGGATTCTTGTGTTTAAAACTTTCTGTTTTAATTTTGGGTACAGCAAATAATTATGGATAACTATAATCCACATAAACAAAATCCCTGCAGAGTTCTTCAATAATTTAAAATATATATAGGGGTTCCAAAATCAAATACTTAGAACATTTGTGTGTTAAGCAACATAATAGTAAAAAATGGGTAAGATGGAGATATTACCTAGGCTGCTGCTTAGTTTTTTTCTATATAGTAGCTGAGACAGGAAGAAATTCTTTTTTTTTTAATTTATTTTGAGAGGTTGGGGGCGGGGGAAGAGCATACATGCACATGTAAGCGGGAAAGAGGCAGAGAGCAAGGGAGAGAGAGAATCCAGCACAGAGCCCAACATGGGGCTCAAACCCGTGAAAACTGAAATCATGACCTGAGCCGAAAGCAAGAATCAGATTCTGAGCCACCTGGGTGCCCCAAGACAGGAAGAAATTCTTTTTTTTTTTTTTTTTTTTTTTTTTTTTTTTTTTTTTTTTTGAGAGAGAGAGAGAGCACAAGTGAGTGAGGGGCAGAGATAGGGAGAGAGAAAAAATCCCATGAGGGGCAGAGAGAGAGGGGGGGAGAGAGAGAAGGAGAGAGAGTCCCACACAGGCTCCACACTGTCAGCACAGAGCTTGCAGTGGGGCTTGAGCTTACCCGAACTGGGGCTCAAACTCACAAACTGTGAAATCATGAACTGAGCCAAAGTTGGATGCTTAACCAACTGAGCTATGCTGGTGTCCCAGGGAGAAATTCTCTGTTATTTCCACTTGATCCGTTCAGCCTATTCTTCGTCATTCAGGTTTGACAGCTGTCAAAGATAGAGCTAAATTCTATCTTCACTCAATGCTTTAGAATCAACAGTTCAATGTAAATGAAAGTATTGTCCCTGGGATGCCTAATGCTGAATTCGTATCTTTCAAGAGTTGTATGAGGAGGAAGTGTGCACAGTAGCATTTATGAGAATATGTTACTTGATGGTGTTGACAACTGGCTGGTTGGAGATAGGGAGATAAATGCTCTCTTACTCCTGTGGCATGTACTCTGATAGAAAACCAGCAGAGCAGGGTGCCTGGGTAGTTCAGTTGGGTTAGCATCTGACCCTTGATTTACGCTCAGGTTATGATCTCCCAGTTTGTGAGTTCGAGCCCTGCCCTGAGTGAGGCTCAGCATTGACAGTGCAGAGCCTACTTGGGATTCTCTCCCTTTTTCTCTGCCCTTCCCCTGCGCTGGCTCTCTCTCTCTCTCTCTGTTCCTCTCTCACAATAAATAAATAAACTTATAAAGAAAACCAGCAGAGGAATCAAGGAAGTGTATAGCTTACCATGGTTGTGGAATTTAAAAACTGGTGATTTCAGAAGAAAAGACATAAACATACAGACCTAATGAAGGAGTTTTTTTTTTTAATTGATAAGCATTGGGGTCTTAAAATATATTTTAAGAATATATATTGAATATATTCAATATACAGAATATATATTGTAAAGAAACTTAAATCTTTAATTTAAGGCCTCAGTTATATCTTGCTTTCAACAAGCATTTATCTGACATCTACTGTATATGCTTGGCATTTCGAATGCACAAATAAACATTATATGGCCCCTCAGAGAGCACACAATTTGTAATCCCAATTGCAAAGTGATACAGAAACAGAGGTGGGAGTCTTTTATTCTGCCCAGCATTGCTAAAGAAGACATCACAGAGAATGCATAATAGGTGTGGAAGATGAGAATAGTATTTCAGGTGTTGGCAGTATCATGCATGAAGACAGAGATGCATTAGAATTCTTGGTGTGCATAGGGACCAACAGCCTATTTAATTCGGTTATGTGGGTAGTGGCAGGAAATGGGTTAGAAATTTAGGTTGGGATCATAATGGAAAGAGATTTGTAGGCCGTTTTAAGTAAGTTTGAATGTGATTTGATCATCCACAAGAATTGCACACCCAGAGGTCTGCAGGGGCCAGGCAGATAAAGTGATAGTAGGGTAGGATATAAGCCCCACTCTTTTGTTGTTTTGCTTTCTAATTTTGAAACATAGTTTTCTTTGTCTTTATTACAGTGATGTGTTGGAGCTCTTATGAAACGCAATGGTTGATTCTTAACCTTGAGTTCAGTGGTTTTATGTTGGTTACTTCAAATCTAGCACAGTGGAAGTATTGATACCATGGAAATTGGCAAATGTGATGAATCAAAGTATTTTCTTTTCTCTCTCTTTTTTTTTTGGTTTTTGTTTTTTTGCTGTTTACCAGCACACGACTGTTTTCCACTTGATGAATGTGGAGAGGAGTATTTCTCCACCTTTCTAAAATTAAACAAGCAGTGCAGTAAGTAGTAACTGACAAGTGCAAATTTGAGAAGACCGTGTGGACTATGGTGAACAACAGTGTGAGTGCCCTACCTTAAAGAGAATGGCAACCTCTCCACTCCAGTGTAGGTACAGAAAAGGGCCCAGTATTTTCAGACATCTCAATTTAACAAGGAAAGACCGAAACCTGCATATATTGAGATAAACTCTCCTGATTTTTCAATATTAGAAACTAATTCAATAACAGTAGTAATAATTACCTATAAGCTAAATTTTAATCTGTCTTTGCTGGAGGTATGGAGAAATCATTGAAAGTTCTTAAGCAGAGTGACATGATGGGTTTTCATTTCAGAAAAAACAAGTCTGGAGGATATATGGAGGACAGATTGAAAAGAACTGAGGCTAACAACTTTCATGGGGTGCTTCAGTCATGGGGATGGTGAAGAGAGATTCTGTGGCATCTGGGAGAGCCATCTTGAGGGCAAAGTCAAGGATTCCATCCCTACATAAACCAGTTACATTGCTCTTTTCCAGCAACGGCCTATACATTTCATCCTGACAAACTTTTACCATAGGAACGCTGAGATTTGGTCAACACGGTGATTGAGGACCAGTTTTCTGCAGGGAAATTCTCAAAGCAGACACCCAAAATGGTGTTGGGTCAGTAGATTTATCTTCATAAAGGACAGCATTGATACTGGTTCCATTGCTCGGGAACATTTGGAAACAGCAGAGCAGATGCTAGTGTGAAAGATGTTACCTAGATCAAGTTCATTGACATATTTGTTTTTCAGATTTAAACCCGGATATTGGCAGATGGGTTTATCTGTGCTGCATACCTGATGACTATATTTCAACAGAACGAAAGATTTAAAACAAAACAAAAGTGCTTTTGAATGCTCTGCAAAGTCAATGCAAATGGGGCCTTTGGCAAGGATGTCCTCAGAAAGATGTCCAAATTCCCCCTCATTTCTTCCTTCCTTACTGGTTTGGGTAAATAAAATATTTATGATTTAGTAATAAAAACCTGCCAAATACTAAGCTCTTTCATATGTCCACAAGGTGTGGGAATCTTCAGAAAGACTGAAAATACCAAGACTTAGCCAAAGCCCTTAAATGGGATTGTGCCACTCTTGAGTTCCCTCCTGATGTTCTCAGTTTCAAAGAAGCCTTATTTGATTGAAACAGCACAGTTAAGGACATATGCAGTCTTCTGTTGTGTTTTCTTTTGGAAAATATCTAGACTATGTCCTTGCAAAGAAAATCTCCATATTAAAAATTATTTGATGTTTTGTTTTCAAATTTATGACTGAATTCTGTTGACTTACATGGTCAATTTGATTAGCCATATTGGGTTTTTTAAATTATAAATATACATATGTATATGGCAGCTGCATTTGCCACTGCTAGAATTCTTTGTCATTACTGTTAATTCTGGTCTTAACTCTTTCTCCGCTGAACACTAGGAGATTCATACCAACTGCAAGGCACTTCATGCTTCTCTGGACTCCAGCCTCACCCAGCCTTTCAGGCTCACAAACACTTATTTCCATGCCTTAGTTTTTTTGCTATGTAAATTTGGACAATATAGTTGTTGCCTGATGCTGCTGTTGTGAAAATTAGTTGAGAAAATGCACATAAAATGGTTGGCAGAGTGTCTGGCACATAGAAAATATTCAAAAATGTTGTCTATGTCAGTATCCACTGAAAGCATCATACTCATGATTGCATTTTTGTTATAGAGGATACACGGAAGACAAGGTCTAGAAGGGTCCTGGCCTTCCATGCTTTCTCCATACCCTCTCCCTGTATACTCAGAATAACTTACCTTCCTAGCACAATAGTATGTTCACCAACCAGGAAGCTCTTCCAAGCCTTGATGTTCAGAGTCTTTATAATATATGCAAGATTGATTAAATCATTGGCCATGTGAATAAACTCAGTCTCCAGCCATCACCTCCTTGGAGAGCAAAGATTGGTGAGGCCCAAAGTTTCAACCTTCTAATTACATGATTGGTCTCTCTGGTAACCAGTCCCCATTTTGAAGCCATTTATGGGCCTACCATGTGTCACTTTGCTAATATAACAAAGATGATCCTATCACTCTGGAAATTCCAAGGGTTTTTGAAGCTCTGGAACCAGGAACAAACACCAGATATATTCCTTATTATAAAGAGAGAAAAGTGAAATTTTACAATTCATTGTACTTTCAGCCTAAATAAACATACTGAATCAATCTCCCACTATGGACCCCAAGCAGTACTTCGCTTGTCTTCTAACTTTAGGTGAGTTCCCAGCCCCAAAATATATATCATGATCTGCCTTCTGTACTCAAGATTGATAAGCTCAGTTTTCCAGGAGACTAACCATCAGTCCCCAGATTCTTGTTCACTGATCCTTCTGTGAGGACTGTTAGATTCTCTTGGGAATGGAACACATGGTTGACTGTTTAGATAGCTCATGGTTCTTCAGACACATGTAGATTAGGATCCCTTCGGCAGACCTTGCTATGTAGGTGGGATTTCTGTTTGTAGCAGCCCACTTCAGTTCTCCATGTTGAGCCATCTTACAGAGCTTCTAAGTAGGACACTGTTGTTTAGAGGTGCAGGTAGACCACTAGGCACATATCAAGATACCTACCAGGGAAAATTGACTCAAATCTTAGGGGCTTAGGTGGACTGCTATATACCAATGTGTTCATCCAATTATCCTATTACAGGATAATAGACACTCATTGGTCACTTTTCAAAATGTATGTTGTCTTCTTTCTCCCATGGGGCTAGAAAAAAATAAATCCACTTTCAGTTTCTGATATCATGTGCTAATTTCTCTAATCCTGGAAAAACTGGTCACTTTTTTAGAAAATCAGCATCCCAAAGGAATTTTGATTTCTTTGGAATTTGCAATCTAGTTGCAAGTTCTTTTATTCATTTGCACCAATTCATATTTAGTGACGTGTGAAATTTCCAAGTACATCAGATGCCATTTGCTAAATAAACAGTATTCTCTAACTCCAGAAAAATCAGTAGCCTCATATGTTTGAGCACTTAACTTCAGAAACCCTTTGTTTACTTTGACCTTCCATAGGATCAGGCTGACATATGGATGCCTAATCAAGTACTGAAAACATGCATAAATAACAGAGACTTTACATGTGTAATATTCATAAACTTCCAGTTTGTTTTTCAAGTTTCTTACACTGAAACATCTAATAAAGGTCATTTAGGACATACTTTAAATTTTAACACTTCAGCTTTAGTTCTTGAAATGATTTTGGGAAATCATACAAAAGGCATTATATAACTCTGGGGTGATGTAAACAGATGTTTTATATATTTGCATAATTCTGTCATATATTTGTGTAACTCTAGAGTTAGCGGAATTATCCTATGAAATTTCAGAAACATTTGTGCAATTCTTTTCTTTATTTCTATTTTTTCTTCTTGCTTTTTAAAAGTCAAGAAATTTGAGTGTTTTAAAAAAACCAAATTTTCAACACTGAGGTCAGAGTTGTATAACACCAAACACAACTGGAGACATAAAATATATTAGGAATGAACACTTAAGAAATTTCCTGGAGTGGCTAAATCACAGAACTATAAAATCTCTGGATTGGAAGAGTCTCCAGAGCCTTTTACTAAATACAGAAACTTCTATAGCAAGATCAAACCAACCTCAAACTTCTATTTGTCTCTGATAAGAAGGATGGCAACTAAACACATTAGAATATATTTTTAAATCTCATTTAGGGTAGAAGTGTATTAATTTTAGTTTTGCCTAGCTGAAAAGCCCTTTACTCATAGACTATTTTCATTAATATATTTTTTTAATGACTTTTTGTTTGGAGAAATGGTGCTTTTCCTATTTGTTTTTGTTTTTATTTTGTTTTTGCATTTAAGTTGGCTGCCCGTATCAAATATGGCTTTGATGAGTTTTGAAACTGTTTTAAAGAAAAATGGTACCTGTAATCATTCACTATTTATTCCTATGTAGAAAGAATCAAGTTTGCACAAAATTTTGAAATCTGACATTTTTAGGACATGACATGAATTCAAAATAAAGGCAATAGATGAATTTAATGTTAAGAATAAAATAGTATTTGTATCAAGACTGCTATTTATATACACTTTTTTAAGAAACACTGTAAAAACGTCATGTATGTAGGGCAGATTTATCCAATAATAAAGCATGAACATAGAGATTTGGAAGCCTCTATACAGTGATCACAGTGATATATATAGAGAGAAAGAAAAGTGTCTCCCCATGAGTGTAATTTCACTCCATTTCATTTTATATGTAGTTATTTCATCTTATTATGTGCTTAGCATATTGTTAGGTGCTGTAGAAATTAAAATATAACTCCAATGATAGGTTCTAGCAATTATTGACCATCTACTATGAACCAATCCACTGCTAAGTGCATCACATAAATGTCTTATTTTTCCCACTTTAGGCAATTGAGAACCAGTGAGATTAAACCACATGACCAGGGCAAATAGTAGTGACAGATCATGTTTCTAACTCAGGTTTGTCAGATTGTGAAACACTCTGTGCGTATTATTGTATAAGACGCCGTCTCTGTTCAAAAGAGGCTCAAAGTCCTGTTGGTGCCATTATAGTCACACATGAAGCCGTCAGAATTGCATTCAGATCAGGTACCAATTTAAATGGTATTGATGAGCACGCTAGCTCACTGAAGAGTCCTCTCTTCAATGAAGACTTTTTATGTTTAACTTCCATTTATCTCTCAAATTCTCTTTTTAAAATCATATGATCTCCATAAGTTACTTTTAATTAAAATTCTTAGTGTAAAATATTTGACATTACAGAATGGCACAAGTCTGTTTTGTGGTTATCTTTTTTTTAAATTTAATTAATTAATTAATTAATTTATATATTTATTTATTTATTGAAAGAGACTGAGGAGAGGAGAGGAGAGGAAGGGAGAGAGAGAGAGAGAGAGAGAGAGAGAGAGAGAATCTCAAGCAAGCTCAGTGCAGAGCCTGACTAAGGCTTGATCTCATGACCCTTGGATGATGACCTGAGCTAAAATCAAAAGTTGGATGTTCAGCTGATAGAGCCACCTAGGCACCCCTGTTTTATGGTTATTTTATAGTCTTCTGATTTTACTTCCATCCCAGTATGTTTATGGAGCAACAGGGAGTGTTTTATCTACCAGAAGTTTTGCAGGGGAAAAGTAGTCAAAGCAACAGAATAATTATATTTATCAAGGCAACAAAGAGTCCTGGAGTTGCAAGGTTTTCTTAGGGTGACATGGATAGTTTGGAGGATGAGAGAGGAAATTATAGAAGTTACTTCTGGCCAGGAGGAAAAGTGGCAAAGTGATGGCAAAGAGAAGAAAGTGAACAGGAAAGGAAGATGGGGTATGCATAAAGGAAGAGTTTGCCTAGCTCCTGTCCTTACTGGGAGCTGTGGGCAAAGGGAGAAGTGTTGATGAGGAATGTTAGTAAACGCTGCTGTGCCATGAGTGCTCAACATATCTGTTAGTATCTTTCAGGACAATAAGATTGTGTGTGTGTGTGTGTGTGTGTGTGTGTGTGTGTGTGTGTGTGTGTGTAAGAGACATTTATTTGAAGGAATTGGCTCACACCATTGTGGGGCTGGTAGTCTGAAGGGCAGGGTAGCAGACAGAGACTCAGAGAAGCATTGATGTTGTGGTCCTGCGTCCAAAGGCAGTCTGAAGGCAGAAGTCCTTTTTCCTTGGGGGACCTTAGTCTTTTTCTCCCAAGGCTTCAACAGATTGGATGAGTCTCACCCATATTATGGAGAGTAATCTGCTTTACTCAGAGTCTACCGATTTAAATGTTAATATCATTTTAAAAGTTGCATTCATAGCCACGCCTAGAATGGCATTTCACCAAATACCTGACAACTATGGCCTAGACAGATGGCCATAAAATGAACCCTGAAGTCAACTTTCAGATACTCTTTGCATAAAGTTCCTTTAGAATTTGATTTATGTCAGGCACAATTCTAGGTGCTGGTGTTAAGGAAATATATAAGAGAGATGAGGGCCTGATATTAAGGTGCTTACATTCTCAAAAAACAAGTCATAAATTAGACGGATTTCCGGTTGTGAGAAGGGCAATGAAGGAAACCAAAGCAACATGGTGGAATTTATGGACATGCTGTAAGGGGCTATAACCTTGGTCACTTATCTGACTGTGACCCAGAAGACATGCAATGTGTATTCCAATCCAGTGGGAGACTTACATTTCACTGAAGCAAACGTGTCATAAAACTATTTTTCTCTTCGTGTGTGTGTGTGTGTGTGTGTGTGTGTGTGTGTGTAACACACTCCAGTTATGATTATTCATTTATTTCCCTTCCTCATGGGTCAGCATACTCAGTGCTTTATCTGGAGTGGTGAGAGGTCTCTCTGAGGAGGTGACATCTGAGGTGAGATTGAAGCCTAAGGATACAATATGAGCAAGATGGTTTGGGTGGCTGGAGCTTATCAGTGGGAGAGAAGCCAGCCAGGTGAGATTGGGGGCTGGGCTGGAGCTGGATTGCAAAGACTTACTTTTATTGTATGTACAATGAGGGGCAATGATATGCTGTTGAAAGGTAAGTGACATCATTTATTTTTTAAAATGATTGTTCTGGCTGCTCTGTGGAGAAGAGCTTATAGCAGGACAAGAATGGAAGCTGAGAGGCAAGGTCCAAGTGAGAAGGTGATACTAGGGGTGATCGTGAGAAGTGAACAAATGCAAATATTGTAGCAAATTAAATGTTTTCAAGTTAGACACTTTGGGAAGGGGAAGAAAAGGAGGTTTTTAACAGTTGGATTATGGGCACGTGGGTAGCTCAGCCAATTGAGCATCTGACTCTTGATTTTGGCCCAGGTCATGATCTCTGTCTTCATTTCAGCTCAGGTCATGATCTCACAGTTTGTGAGTTCGAGCCCCTTGTCGAGTTCTGCACTGACAGTGTGAAGCCTGCTTGGGATTCTGTCTCTGCCTCTTTCTCTGCCCCTCACTTGCTCTCTGTCTCTCTCAAAATAAATAAACTTTCAAAAAAAGACATTGGATTATATGTATTTAATTCAATTATATCTTTTGTCACTCACAAATGATAATTGAGGTTCAAGTATTAATGAGCTATTCAAAGTTCTCTTTTTCCCTCAAAACCCAAGTCCTAAATCATAAAAGAGAAGACCTAAATACCTTTTTTTAAAAAATGTTTATTTATTTTTGAGACAGAGAGACAGAGCTTGAGTGGGGGAGGGGCAGAGAGAGAGGGAGACACAGAATCCAAATGAAGCAGGCTCCAGGCTCTGAGCTGTCAGCACAGAGCCCGACTTGGGGCTCGAACATACAAACTGTGAGATCATGTGAGATCATGACCTGAGCCGAAGTCGAACGCTTAACTGACTGAGCCACCCAGGCGCACCAAGACCTAAATGCCTTTTTAAAAATTAAGTAAATTAAGGCTTTTTAGGGAAATTCAGACTAGCAAGTGAAGGGAGATGTTTGGATGGGCAGAGATTTGGGTACTTCTTGTCAAGTCAATGACCACATATGCAATATATGTAATGCTGGCATTGCTGATGATGTATCATTAAGGAAATTGGGAAAAAACTTTCATTTTTGTAAATATTTTTGACCATTTTAATTTGGGAGGTCTTTATTTTCTCCTTTTCTCTTGAAAAGTCATTACATTAGACCAGTTTCTCAGTATCAATGGAGAAAGACAAAACCCAGTATAAAATCATTCTCGTGTTAAAATGGTTATCCAGAAAGAAGCCTTTCTGCTTACATGATCATTAAGCTAGTGTTTAGTATAGATGACCGGATGTGTATGTCTGTGGTTGCATAGACATTACATTGGGAAATGAGAGAGAAATTCGAGTTTTCTGCAAATACTGCAAAATGAGCTTTTCTTATTGTTTAAAAGGCCAAGTGTTGTAAAATGATTTAGGAAACGTGAAATGTAAGGATCTCTATAATTACTCTCCCCAGCCCACTGCCTTGCATCCATCAATAGATTATTGAAACAGCCTCCTAGCTGACCTCTCCACCGTAAGTGTCTCTGAATCCATTCTTGGCACAACTGGCAAGGTTCTCTTCCAAGAAAACAAAACACCTGGTCCTTGCCTTCAGGATAAATTCCAAACATCTTAGGAGGAGAGAACCAATATCTATTAAAAACACTGAGTGTGGGACAGGCTTAGGCCTAAATGGTTTATGTATACTATTGGCCTTTAGAATGAACCCTGAACCCCATCTTCAGACAGTATTTCATGCACCTTCACCTGTGGTCTCTAATTACAGAACAGAATCACACTGCATTGACAATTACATCTTTTCAGATGGTGAGACTCAGAGCTCTTTGAGTAAAAGGATGATGTTTGCTAGTTTTTGTTTTCCACTGTGATTAGCACAGTAGCTGGGAGATAGTAGGAACTGAGTAAATGAAAGAAGAGTGTTGTTTGTTGAAATGAATTATTTCTTTGCTTTTAGAGAGGGAGAAATACCTACAGGGGAGGAGAGGGGCAGAAAGAGGGAGAAAGAGAATCTCTGCTTAGCACAGAGCCAGACATGGGGCTCGAACCCACGACGCTGGGATTATGACTTGAGGGGAAATCGAGAGTCAGATGCTTAACTGATTGAGACCCCCAGGCACCCCTGAAAGATGTTTATACTACATTTTACAGACTCCTCCTCATGTATTAAGAGTGGCCCTTTGGGAAGCTTTAAAAGTACTAGTTGCTAACCGCTTCACCCCTGCTCAGTGTTCTAGATGTTTGTTCTTCAGCTTACTAGCTGTGTGAATATGAACAAGTGTCCTTAAATCAAGTAACTTGTCCAAATTTTGTCTGTTTTCTGTGTTTATGAAACGGGTAGCAATAATGATAAAGTTGCAGAGGTCTTATAAATATTAAATTAGGTAGTGTATGTAAAGCATCTAGTACTGTGTTTCACTAACATCAGTGTGCCTAGTACATGGTAGATAATATTGTGATTGCTCTTTTTTAAAGAATAAATCAATATTTTAGTGCTTCATAAATTTATTGAGGACTAAAGTGATTCTGGCACAAAGACATTGGACACTTTTTTTAGGGGGTACCTGGTGGCTCAGTCGGTTAAGCATCTGACCTCAGCTCAGGTCATGATCTTTCAGTCTGTAAGTTTAAGCCCCATTTCGGGCTCTGTACTGACAGCTTGGAGCCAGGAGCCTGCCTCAGATTCTGTGTCTCCTTCTCTCTGTGTCCCTCCCCAACTCCATGCTCTGTCTCTGTCTCTCAAAAATGAATACATGTTAAAAAAATTTTTTTTAAAGAAAACTTTCTTTAAAAGAATTAGAGTATAGCTACAATTAGTATCCACTAATGTATTCAGAGTCTGAAAGAAATTATGTTGGGCTTTAGAGAAATCAGGGGGTTAAAAAAGCAAGTAATATTTTAAACTTAATTTGCAAACAGAGCAGAATCTAACCATTACTATTCATGGCTGTTGCATTGGAAAATCTGGAACTTTTTTTTCCAACTGATAGATTTTTCTAAATTTATATGTAAGGTTGCCTCTGAGATCACATTATTTTAATGGTTGTCATTATTATTATTCATTTAAATACAGAGGAGTTTAGTTTGAAGAGAAGCTATAACCTTTCTTTATTTTAATTCACATTCTGTACAGGAAAACCATGACTTGCAGGTTCAAAGGAGAAAGCCTTTAAAAGGGCTTGTAAAAGGCCTCATAGTCTTCTTGGACATCAAATAGCTCAGCAAAACAGCATTATGATGATTTAAATGTAAATGAATTAGAAACATATGGATCACATTCCCTTGGAAATACACATGGGTTTGGAAATTAAGGGGGAACTGCCTGACAAAATGCACTGCACTTCACTTAGCACAAAATGTTTGAATAATGGGTTGAATTTTTTGCCAAATCTTGAAGGCCATGGGTTCGTCCTATGGATATTTTCACAAACCCTATGGGTCTTGAGGTTCTTTGGCTTTAAGAATTGTGTTACCTGTCAAGATCAACTCCTGTCACCATCGCTTCTGTCCCTGTTGTTCTTTGCCATGCACATGAGCATGCAGTTATGAAAGGAAAATCAGTTTCAAGAGCGTGGAAAGAATGGGGTTCAGGGGGAGGATGTTGTTGGATTTTCTCTCTTCCCCCTTGTTCTTTTCTGTTTCTTCTTTTTTTCCCAACACTTCTTTCCCTTTACTTTTTCCATCCTTGTATTTCTTCCTTATTTTGTTATCTCTTTTTCCCTCTCCCCAATTTTTTTCTTTCTCTCTCAAGTGGAAGAATGAATGGGTAAGAACAGGATGCTTATAAGGGAAAGCTTGTGGTAACATAGAGTAATGAATTATCTGTGGTCTCATTATATCTTTTCTTGAGGATTGCCCCCGTAAGTTCCACCAGAAAACAGAAAAGTCTGAGACTCTTCCTCAGTGAATCACTTAGCTTTTACTGTGGCACAAGAGGAAATGTTTGGACTTATTATATTGTGTTTTAAACATTTTAGAGTCTCATGAAAGTAGCGTCAGCCTGCTTTAGCTTACTTTAGAAAGTAATTTATCATTATTAATATTGATTCCAGGGATAATTAATTAATTTCCATAAAATGAATTGACACATGGAATATCAGAGACTTAAGACTAATACGTTGCTGTCCAGCCTGGGTGAAAGCAGGTGTCACGGTAACAGGATCTGGCTTTTGTGTGTGTGTTACAAAATATACTGCCTCTTGATAAGCAGCTACAGAATTGATAGTTAAATCTATCCGCATGGATTTGCTTCCCATATGGAACTAATTGCCTCTGGAATAGCTAAAGCCAAAAGATCTCTATGATTTCAAAAGCTTCTCTTATCTTTCCTCTCGTATGGTTGTTGACAGGAGCGAAACACATCTATCCTCATTTATTATATTGGTCTCATCAAGTGAGGACGTGTTGATGGGGGACTGTTACAGAACCAGATGGTCCAAGTTGGTCTTTTATGTTTCAAGCATTTCCCCTCCTAGGTTTTAAAAGTCCAAACAAAGGCTGTCCTGCACTGGGGCTGATCCCCTAGAATCTCTCTTCTTAAAAGACCTAGTCCAGTCTCTTGCTGGTGCTGAATAGGACTGAGTACCAGAGCATTGCGTTTCTGTGAGCTTTAATCCTGTCTCATGAGGCCTGACTCGCTTTATCTCCTTTGGTATGACTGGAGACTAACTGAGGGATAATAAGCTTTTCTGACTGTCTGGACCCTGACATAAGGCCCTTGTCTCTCATTTCTCAATTGGCCACCATAGTACTACCTCCCCTACTTTCCCCAAATGCATAGGTCAGAGACCTCTACGGTCAAAGTCTTGACAACTAGCAGTATTTTACTCTCTCTCTCTCTCTCTCTCATTCTCTCTCTCTCTCTCTCTCTCTCCTCTCTCTCTGCTAAGAAGAGTAGGGTTTGACCTGCCATTTCTTCTCAAAACCACTGGGGAAAGTAGTATAAAGATAAATAGATAGCCATCATCACCATTGTTCTCATTGTCTTGTCATCCTCTTAGTTCACATTTCTAGAACATGTATCTGTGCCGGGAATAAGCATTTTTGATGCATGAACCCATTTAATGCTCTCAACCATCTTAGGGAGGAAAGTCTATTATCATCCCATACTATAGAGAAGGAGAACAAAGTACAGACAGATTAACTGTCCTGCAGCATCTTCAAGTCAAGAACATGTGTACCAAATTTGATAAAGGCCAAAGGGCAGGGAAATACATAATGCAGCGGGCCTTCACCTACATTTGAATCTTCAACCCTCTTTCCCCTTTTCTCAGAATAGGTAGAAAGACTTTGAGAAATGGAATTTTAGCCATAAGAGCCTGAAATCACAGACGTGGGAAATGCTGCTTAAAGAGAGAAGGGAAGAATTTTGTCTCTGGTGCTCCTCTGGCTGTGCTGCTTTGGAAAAGTGATTTATGCTCTCTATGGTGCAGTGTTCTTATCTCTGAAATGGAGATAATAGGGTACCCTCATGTTAGGATTGTTGTAGAGATTAATACATGATTGTTAGAAGTGTCTGTCACCAAGTCAGTCCTATAAAGATATGCCAGCTGTGATGTTACTATTCCACCGAAGAATGTCCCCAAATGCTAGGCAATGCGTTGTTCACATGTGAGAAAAAAATGGGCTAGTGGATCATTCTGGACTGTACATTCACTTGTCTAATGGATACTTCCCCATTAGTAGCCCACCTTATACTCAGTGCATCCAAACCAATTTTTTTTTTTTCATCAAACCTACCAATTTTTCTGCTTTTCCAGTTTTGGTTGGTGGCACCAGCATATTCCAGTGTAGGGGTCAAAGTGAGAGACCTGGGGTGGGCCTTTTATTTCTCCCAACAGAGCATACATCTCTCACCAGACCAGTCATTAAATCTTCTTGATTCTACTTCCAGAATGTCTTTCAAATCCATCCCCCTTGGTTGATGGCCACCAACCTGACTGATATCAATTCAATAGCCATCAAGCAATCTTTCCTATTACTCTTCTCTCCTTTATTCTTAAGTATGGAATTTTAACATTGAAATATATATATAAAACTCCAGTGATGTTATTCTTATGAATGGCTGTCCATTTATAAAGGATGAATCTCAAGCCCTTGATATCTACAATAGTTCTATTTGCCTTAAATACACTATGCATGTATTTCTATACCACTGGGTCAACAGTCATACTTTGTCTTGTATTTGAAAGATGTTTCTGAGAGGAGACTAAATCTCTCTAAGCTTTAGACCCTTAAGTCTCTTATCCACACACACAACCCTCCCCATGCTGAAATAACTGTACATAGTAGATCAGAAAAACATTATTAGGAGAATAAAGTCAGACATGGTCTAAAGCATTTAACACAGTGTTTGACCTTGCAGTGTGACCTTGGGCAATTTATTTAACTTCTCTGTGCCTTATTAATACCTTCATAAAGTAAGGAAAGTACATACAGCAAAGAAATACCATGAGAATTGAAGTAACCAGTATGTGTAAAATGCTTAGGGCAGTGTTTACTATTCCTGTCTGATTTTTCTTATTATTCCTTTAACTCAGTTATAAAATGCCATTGATGTTAATTTGTGTTACAGACTGAGAAGGGTTTTGGGGGGATTTATTATAGTTTATAATGTACATTTTATACATTCCAAGAATACTGTTGCATTAAAATAGCATATGTAAAGGCAGAACCCAAATGTCATCACATCATGAAGACATTCCCCATACTCTCTGTCTTGCAGTGGACTGACCTATTCTTATCTCCTGCTTCCTTAGCAGTTTGCCGATATTTCTGTTATAGCACTTTGCTGAGTGATACGAGAATCATCCGCATATGTGTTTGTGTCTTCCACTAGAATGTGAGTCAGGAGTTTGTCCCTTGTTCGCTTTGTATTTCTTCTCAACCCCGATTATCCTCTTCGCCACCCTGAGATGCCACTTCTGTGCCTGGCAACCAGCAGGCATTCAATAAACGTTGACTGAATGCATTCTGAATTGGGTAATGAGGCATTGTCCCACCTTTGTGGCAGCCTTCATAAATACCTAGGGTTTCATTTGGGTCTGTGGCCATGTTGGATGAGCTTCAGAGACCAGAGTGTTGTCACAGCAGCAGGGGCTCCACACATTTGGCTCCTAGAACATTTTGACAAGAAAAATGTCTGCATTTCAAGATACCTGAGGACTTATTCCTGTTTTTCTCAAACACAGTCAGGCTTTCATGTGGTCTTACACTTGCTTATTGATACCCAGTATTTTTCTTGTTGGGCCAAATGTGGCAACACATTATTTATTTGACACTGTGGTAATCCATTCAGTTGGATGGAAAAGAACATATTAGTCAAATGAAACTGATGTCTGGTAGCCATGCATACTCACCCAAATAATCTGCCCCTGGACCCTGTTCACGGGCCGGTTCTCCAGCTGCTTGATGCCAAGCCATATTCTCGCTCAGGGATTTATTTTCCCTGGCCCTGCTGGGATACTAAAACCAACTTTCCGATTCAGCCTTAGCCTCAGCCTCCAGCCCCTGGACAATAGCAATACTGTGTGATGACTACCGAGGACAGACTAAGAGGGATGACTGTTTTAACAGCACTTTATGACTCCTCAAGCTGGCCTGGAAACATCACCACAAGGAGAAAAAGGTATTCGCCAAAGAGAGGGGATGTCTCTGTAGTCAGAATCTGAGCTGGAATCAAAACCACAGACAGAAATAGGGCTGAGGTCCTACAGCGTAAATTCCAGGAACTGGGAAGGAAGCTTGAGGACATGGCCATTGGGCTTTCAGAAATGTGCTAATTGTGCAACATTCACAACCAACAAGAGAGAATGATAAAATAACAATAAAAATGAATGACTAAATCTGTGAACTCATGATTTGGGGAACAATCCTCAAAAATTGTAGTAAGGAAGGGAAAAAAAAGCATTCATTAGCATCAGTCTTATTATCTTTTACTGTTTTTCTATGTTCTTCCTTCTCAGTCCCTCTTTCTCTCCTTCCTTCCTTCTTGTAGAATAGAGAAGCACAGTGAGTCTGCAGAGTGTTTATGGGAGCCATGTGTCCTTTGTGATATCCCCATCTCTGACTAAAATACAAAAGATTGAAAAAAATAAAGTAAAATACAAAAGATTAGCATGTATACCTAGAAGTTAATTGATCTAATTCATCTTTCAATTTGAGTGTCCAAAAAGGTCAACTCCAGTTTTGAGTCTTGCCTCTGAACTACAAGTAGCATCTGAAATTCATTTCTAAAATGGCCCAGTGAAAAAGCAGGATCATGGTAGAAAAATTCTCACTTCTTATGAGCCAACAAGAAATATCTAGGCATTAGCTAAGGGTCAGCAAGTGACTTTTTCAACCTGTGTTTGGCAGCAATGTTAATATTTAGGATTTCTTGCTTAGTCAGGTCAAGTCCAAGAGGATGTCCTAACGAATATGTGTGGGGAGTTCTGCCATGCCAGAGCAGGCTGCCAAAAGTTTTGTATTCGTGCAGACCCAAAGGGCCTCCTGAAAGAAGCACTGTCAGACTTACCATTATTTCCCAGAACCACGACTCCTAAACAATGAGGAAAAAGGCTGTCTCAGTCCTTGGAGATTTCAACCTTATATGGCAAGGAACTCATTCTGGGATTAAAAAAAAAGTATATATATATATATATATATATATGTGTGTGTGTGTGTATACTTATATATAAGTATATATATATATATATACATACACACACACATACATACATACACACACACATATATATACACACACACACACACATACACACACACACATACACACACACACACACGCATATACACACACACACATACCATACCATATATATCTCATGTCATATATCAAAGACAATAAATTGGCTGTTACTTTTTAAAAGTTGTGTTAAGGAGGATTCAGGGGCTCTATGAAGACCCAGTAGGAAAGGGTACCATAGTCAATAAGCAATATCTGTCATTTCTGATGTGGGTGCTTGGGTTTCATATTGCCCCATTGGGGGAAAGAAAAGGACTTTGGGATGTGATGCTATGTGGGGCCACTCAGGATCGGCTCAGTCTGGGAAACTCCAACTTTTGTAGGAGTGTAGTCTGTAAAAAAAAAAAACCCAGCAAATTTAATCATAGTGATAGTAATAATAGTATGTAGTGTAGTAATATGTAGTATTGTATGTATTAGTATATATATATGTGTATCATAGTAATGTGTTAGTATATATATAAATAATGCATATATAATGTATAATGTATATGTCTGTATATATATTATTTATATGACAGTAATGTAAAAAAATTGAAAGAAGACCTTTTTGGGGAGCCTACAGAGAAGGTGTAAAGCCAGTGGGAGAGATCTCTGCCCATTTTTGTGGGAACACTGTCCTAAGAAACCTAAGCAAGTCAATTCTTGGCTTAAATAAGAGGGAACTGAGCCATACATACGTTAGAATTAGATATAACAGCAGAGACAGAAATAAGTCACCCAAAAGATGCATCAGAGGCCACCACTGAAAATTTCGACTTAACATGATAAAGTCAGCTCAGGAGATTGTTTGAGCTACCCAAGTTTGCTCAGATCAGTATTTATCCTCTGTCTAATATATTTTTGTTTGTTCCTGACATTTATACCTGCACTGTGTAATGCAGTGGCCTGTAGCTACATGTGGATTTTTAAATTTAAACTTTTTAAAGTTAAACAAAATCAGAAATTCTCAGTCATACTAGCCACACTGCTAGGGTTGAATACATACATGGGGCTGATGGCCCCTCTATTGGACAGCACAGATACAGACTGTTTACATCATCCAGACAGTTCTAGTGGACAGTGATAATCTAGACCATGGGAAAGAAAAGGAGTCCAGGGTTACAGAACTGCCTTCATAGGACTGAGAAGAGAGTAGTTTGTCCTACTTACTCAGAATCATTCCTCCTTTCTGCCGTTGCTTTTTTGGGCCATTTCTTGCCCAGTCCCAATGATGGACACATGCAGTTAATACTGAGTTGATGTGGACCTGCTGCTTCTGTGTTAGGTATTTGATGAGGAAGTTAAATATACCATTAGCAAAGGTGATTTGGAGGATTGCCCCTGGTTTTCTTAGATATCAGGAGCATTAAATCTGGCACAAATTTGTGATCAGATACAATTCTAGGTGCTGATCTCTCTTATCTCTGTTCTTCATAATAACCCTTCAAGGTGGGCATTTCCATTCATTTTTAACAAATGAGCATATTAAAATGTTAAGAAACTTAACAAAGACACACAACTAGGAAGTGGCAAAGCAGTGAGGTAGACATTAATCTTTCTGACTATAATTCTGGGTGTTTTCTATTATAGCACATTGCTTACTAGGAAGATAAAACAAATATGTACAGAGATCATTAGAATCAAAGGTAGAAATGCTAAGTGCCACAAGGACAGATTCATTGCTGAGGGTTCCAATTTTTTTTCCTGATGACACCTCTACCTGACTTTGTAGATGGGTCAAATGTTCTGCTTGCCTATTTAAAATATGCCATTTTGCCACCTAATTGTTTGGTAGATGAATAATCTTCCAAAGTGTTTCATGTAGTACTCATGAGTCCCTTATCCTACATTAACAGTAATATTGGTGGTAAGGAATCTTCTAAATAGGCAGGCTCTGAATTGCATGAAAACTGTTCCTGTAACTGTCATGAGATTTGAAGATATTAAAATCTGCAATGATTCAACATCAGCACCAGGATGCTAACCTATCCGGTGTTGTTAGGCAGGAAGCATTGTTCCAAAGAGAGGATTGGGTTTTCTGTGCTTCTTAGAGATTTTCTAGTCTCCTTTATTTCTTCCTTTGCCCAGCAAGATCTTCTAATTTTCCTGTGGCAGTACCCCAAGCTATTGTGACAACAAAGCTGTTTGCTGATGAAAGGAGTAGAGGTTAATTGCCATGAGAAGCCCTTTTTTCATCTTACCTTCCATGTTGCTTTGCAGGTATGTAAGAGCTAGTATATGTGAACATTGGCAGTCTCACAGAGAAGCCTCTCCTATGCCTGATAACATAAAATCCTGAACAAACTCTGTTTCTCTCTGATTTTTAATGTCACCTAGAGTTAGTTGGGATAAGAGGTGTAGAGAAGAGAAAATTCTTGAATTTACACTGAGACTTGAATTTACCCTTGAACTTTACACTGACAATGAGAATTTCAAAGTTGATTCACCAGGTTTGAGCAGCTCACCTAACTTACTACCATGGCTTTGGAGTTTCTGTCTTGAAAATTGCTGAAGTCCCATTGTGCTGTATCACGTTAAAAACACGAGTGACCTAATGTCGTTGTTTTTGTGAGATTACACACCCCTACCTTTGAATTTTATTTGTTTACTTTGGTTTTAATCTAAAAACGTTCTTTGAAACTGTACTCCCAGGCTGGAACATGTGCTTGAAAAATCTTCCTTTTCCTTCTTTTCTAGAAGTTACACAAGCAAAGAAGAGATTGTTTCATTTTGAAAAACATATTTGCCTTATTTTGGTTATGGTTTCCCTTTTTATTTTCTATCATCTTTGGAAACTTGATGAAGCATGGAGAGGGTATTCGATTCCTAAACAGTGTCATCAGAACTTTGCATTTATAGTCGTATTGTCCAAGAAGCAAAAACTAGAGAAAAAATTTATGAGTAAGATTGCCTATTCCAGGCTAACTGAAATCCGGTAGTTTTACCATTCAGGTAATATAAATTATTGCCTCTCCAGTACTTTTTGCCCTGAATGTATTCATCATTTCCCATTTGCTGACAAAGACCAAACTTCCAAGTATTTGAAAATAATTATTGAAATAGCAGTAAGTTTTCCACTTTGCCTATAGAGGTAATAATCTTTCATATATTTTAATACATAACCAATGAAATCTTGAAACAAAATTTCACAGTTCATCTGTTTGTTTAAGGGGAGGCTGTGAAGCAGTATTTAAAAACATCTTTCTTTTTGCAGCCCCTTTAGAGGTTATCAATCAAGTGAAGCATAAAATTTAAAAATATTAGGATATAATATCTCCCATATAGCATATTTTCAGGGAGAGTTTTATGTTTTTTTCTTGACTGACAGATGTTAAACTTTGATCTGTCAGAGAGAGACTATACCTCTCTTAACTTCAGTGATACTTGTATAATAGTATCCATAAATAACACTTTGAGTAGTTCCTATTTTTTGTTGTAAATAAAATTTCAAAGTAATTATATGAACAAAATAACTTCTTAGGTATTAATGTCCTTGTTAAATTATTCTCTATTTTTAAAAAATTCCACATTTACCATGTACTATATACATCCTCAGTATTTGGGCCATTTTCAAAAACCTCTGTTTTTATTTATAAAACATTTGTTCATAATATTGTAATTAGAAACATACCCACTGGAGCCTTTCTTTTAAAACTCTTTCCTTTTTTTTTAAAATTCTTTCAGCACAGAGAAAACTTTCCACCACCTCTTTTTCTTTAAACTGGACGATTTAAGGGACTCCTCTTTCCATGTGATCCATATTGCTTATCCCAGAGAAATGTTTGTGTTTCTTTTACCAATCACACAGAATTGGCTCTTTCATGTAATTTTTCACATCTCACAGTCAGTAACCTTGCAGAGAAGCACACAGGCCTATGCAGCTGCTGTCACTGAGGTAGTTTCATTTTTAATCTCTAGCACATCTCTTCCCCAATGTGTCCCACTGTTTCCATTTAGATCAAAACAAAAAATCATATTATTGTACAAAGGAGCACATCACTGTGTTCAACTGGTTCTCCGCTGTCACTCAATTCTAAGGCAAGTCTGGGTTAAAAAAATCTATGGGTTTTTGAAGGTCATTTCCATAAGTGCATTTTGATATTATCACTAGCTTTGTAGGCGTAAAACTGAAATCTCCATTCTCTTTCCCAGTCTCTCTCTAATCCTAACTTCACAGTTTCTACTGCTAGTGCTAATGTTCTTGGTTTCCAAGCTTTAAACTGGACAGTCAACTTTGATTTACAAGTCTGATTCTTTCCATGTCTAGATAATCTCTATTTTTACCTTTTGACTGTCTTCTTGCTTTGACTTCTAACTCCATATGCCCCTGCTACGCAGATACTTACAACACCAGTTAGGTACCTTGTCAATATCTTTCTATGTACTTGCTTTGCCTTTAATTCATTTTTCACCCCACCCCAGTCCATCCCACCAATCATTTGCATGCAAAGCTGTCTGGTACTTCTTTCTAAACTATCACCATCCTGTTTCTCCTCTCTCATTCTGAGCCCTTTAGTAATAACTTCAACTCCAAACCCGTTGGTCAGGTTTCTCTTCAGACTTCATTTCATATTCATCTTATATAGTATTAACACTAGTGGTCTTAATCTATTTGGGCTACTACAACAAAAATACCATAAACTATGTGGCTTATGAAGAACAAACATTGATTTCTCATAGTTCTGGAGGCTGGGAAGTTCAAGATCATGATGCCTGCAGATTTGGTGCCTGGTGAGGGCCCATTTGCTAGATGGTCTCTTTTTACTGTAACCTCACACAGCAGAAGGGGCAAGACGGCTCTCTTGAGCCTCTTTTATAAGGGCACTAATCGCATCCATGAAGGTTCTGCCTCACGACCTAATCACCTCTCAAAGGCCCCCTCTCTTCACATCACTTTGGAGGGTTAGGATTTCAATGTGTGAATTTGGGGGGCTGGCACACGAACATTCAGACAATAGCACTACTACTTATAGAAGACTTTTGAGTCTTTTCAATCTGCCAAGTACTGAGCTACACAATCTAATTTTATCCTTGCCACAACCAAGTGGGTATTATGTCCATTTTTTACATAAGGAAGTAGAAACTCAGGCAGATTTGAATAGCTCCCAAAAGGTTATATGGTCCTAGAGATAGGGCTTAACCAAAGCTATGTTTGTAACCAACATTCATAATGCCTCCCACAAATATTTGCCTTTAAGCAAATTATTACATTATATTTTCTTAAGTGTGCCTTAAAGGGTTTTTTGCCATTGTTCTTTCTTATTTTTTCATGCCATTGTACCTGGAATGCCCTTCCTTCTGTCAAGCGAGATGTCTTGTATTTTTTAAAGCCTATCACAAACCCTATTTCCTTTTTGTTTTATTTTTCAATTTAATTATTTTATATTGTGTCATTTTATTTTTTACAGTATTCTATTAGTTTTGGGTGTACAATATAGTGATTCAAGAATTACATACATCACCTGATGCTTATCACAAGTACACTCTGTAATCCCCATCACCTATTTCACCCATTCCCCCACCCATGTCCCCTCTAGGAACCGTCAGTTTGTTCTCTGTAATTAAGAGTTTGTTTCTTGGTTTCCCCCACGCACACCCATTTTCCCTTTTCTCATTTGTTTTGTTTCTTTAATTCCACATATGAGTGTATGTCTTTCTCTGACTGACTTATTTCACTTAGCATTATACTCTCTGGCTTCATCTATGTCATTGCAAATGACAAGGTCTCATTCTTTTTCATGGTTGAATGATATTCCATTCTGTGTGTGTGTGCATATGTGTGTGTGTGTGTGTGTGTGTGTGTACCCCTTCTTTATCCATTCATCAGTGAATGGACACTTGGGCTGTTTCCATAATCTAGCTATTGTAAATAATGCTGCTATAATGCATGTATCCCTTTCCACTTCCTTTTTAAAGTCTTATCTAACCACCCTATACTAAAGGCAGACATGAAATTCCTGGACACATACTTCAATTTGCTGATTAATTTTCGACTGCTCTATTGCAAATTTATTGTTGTCTCATGCTAGTATTGATACTTTTTGTTTGAATTTATTTATTTTTTTTGCATGCTCTTATGTTGTAGTATTTACCCAGGCATATCTTCAGTAGCTTGGCCTCCCTACAGTTTCTTACACATAGTAAATGATAAATAAATATTTGATTATTTGATTGTTTAAGAAATTCAGTCAGAGTGGGTGCCCAAACTGGTTGATCTTACTGTATTGATCAATTCAGTCATGGTGCTGAAGTCGGTTGTTTTATAAAAAACACCATGGCCTTGACATACTGTGACTTCATATGCAATTTAGACATTCATCCAAGAGGAAAATTATATTGGGTAATAAAATTTGGGGCATAAAAGTTAATTCTAAAATTAATAGTTTTATGGTAATATCAGGTTTGTTAAAAGTCAATGAGAATAAAATCATATATAGAAAAAAGTTTTCAAAAAAATCTTTTGTGAAGAGGAAGTCAACAAATATTAAACAGTTCTTGACAGGCGAAAGAGTAATTTTCTGTGTATTGTTCATAGTCTGAATTTAATATATAATGTACAGTAAATCCAAATTGCAAGAAGAAAGCTAATAACTCCTCCCACTTTACCCCCAACATATTCAGCTTTTAAATCTCTAGCCTACTCTCAATTCCTTAAAGATTCTGAGTCCAAACCATCACCCGGTGTAGAAAACTTCTAGAAACATCCTTGCCAAGTTGCGATTCTTTCATAGCACTATTCAACTTTTATTTGAAGACTTTCAGTTAATAGGACACTCAGCACTTTTGAGTAAGTCCAGCCCAGTGTTAGGCATTTATAATTCCTAAATAGTTCTTTCTGACAATAATCCTTAATCTTCCTCTCTATAACATTGCCCCATTTTCCTTTATTCTGAATAATGATGTTTTAGGTTAGATTAGATAAAGTAAAAAAAACAAAAACAAAACCTTCTGGATTTTTCCCAATGCCACTCCAAATTATTTGAAGATAATTGCTCTGTTTCTTCCTATTGCCCCCCCTCTTCTGTCCCCTCCCTTCAAGGCAAAAATCTTCAGTTCATTCAGCTAGTAGTCATTCGACTTCGTTTCCAGATGTCTCACCATCCAGGACTTTCTCCTCTGGATAGTCTCCTCCATCACAAGAATACAATAAGCCAGATGTGGCCTGAGGAGGGCAGAAAACCCTGAAACTATAACTTCTCATGCTTTAGAAATGGTATTTCTGTCATTGCAGCCTAAGTTTGCATTAGCTTTTAAAACAGTAGCGTTATACTCATGGCTTTTATTGAACTTGTGGTCTAAAGCCCCAGGCCTTTTATTTTTCCCTAGGAAGTGCAGTCAAGCCATGTATTTCTCATCCTGTCCTTATGTAATTGATTTTTTTTTTAAAATGATGTGTAAGGATTTTCCTTTATGCTTTTTTGCCTTTTATCATGTTGGTCCCCCAGAAGTGCATGATGGGACAACTGAGAGAAAACCACAAGATTCTTGGCTGCTCTAGATGCTGAGAATCTGGAAAGGCTCTAGTGAATTACAATAGGAGTTCCACTCAATAAACCCCAAACCCTATGGATATTAAAAACATAAAAACAAGCAAACCCAGAAGAAAGCCCCCAAAGCCTCTTGCTGCTGGGAGCTGCATTTTACCTTCAGTAATACCAAAATGAGAAGACAAGAAGGGAAAATACCTAAATCCTCAATAATTGAGACCTCCTACTAGGACACTGCTTTTTAGTCCAGGAAACTTCCTGCCTTCATGCAGTTATTAAGAGACCTAGAATATGGTGACATATTTAAAATATGGTGTTTCCGTGTCTCCTCTGCTCTGAGCCAATTAGTATACATTCAACAGCTTCCCCTTTCCTCCATTAGGACATAAATTAACTTTTGCCTCCAAGCACTCTGGAACTTCAACCACTTACAACTACTTGTACTATCCAAAGTCTTGTCTCCTGGAAGCATTTCTCTCTCCACTGGAGAAAGGTAAAAAAACAAAACAAAACAAAACAAAACAAAACGTCTCTCTCTTCCAAGTGTCCACATCATTGATAAAGTAGCCTTTCCACCAAAAATTATGATAGTTTCCATATCCACAGCCCCTTATTTCTTCCCTACGTTTTCCTCTCTTCTCATGATTTTATGGCTTGCTTTGCTCATTATCGCATCCTTCTCTGGAGGCCTGTCTAGCATGGGACTGCCAGGAAGGTTTAGAAACTCTCCATCCAACTCTGATAATCAATTTTATCAGATGGTTGGGGTCTGAAGAGGGTACAATATGCAAGTTCCTTTACATTTAGGCAAGATAATCTTTGTGGTACAATTCTTGTTCTAAAGTTCCCCACGGGATGACACTGAGGCTAGAATTCTGTAAACATCTCTGCCCAGCTTCATCTCCTGCCTATCCAGATTTTTCTCAACGAGAGTGCTCCCACTTCAAATCATTTGCACACAATCTCCATCTCAGGCTGTGCTTCTTGGTAAAACAAACTGAGCCTTTGGAATCATGGCACACTGGAAAAGCAGATTCAATTTAATTCAGCAAATATTTACAGAAGAAGATCTAAAAGGCTGAATGTCTTCATTAGACTAGAAGCTTTTTGAGGGCAGGGATGAGGTCTAATTGACCTTTTCTCCCCAGCAGCTAGCACTGTGCCGTGCTCAACATATATAACAGAATATATATTCTTTTATGGAGGCACTGTGATGAGTAAGATGTTGCCCCAGGAAAAATTAAGTTTATCATTTTAGTGGGAAACAAATATGCCCAAACCCATTATAAAACAAGTTTGAATGTAGAGCATACATAAAAAGCCAAATGCAAAATGTTATGGGGCATTGAGGAGCAAAAGAGAAATGTTAGTTGAAAGTAAGGCACAGATTGGGGAAGATTCCATGTAGCTGAATGAAAGATGCAAATGATTTTAATGGGAGAAGAGAAAAGAATTATTGCCAGCAGCTATCCAGTAACTTCTAGACAGTATACCTTATGCTGACTTCTTTATATGTATTATTTTATTTAACATTTACAAAATATTTCTAGTGTGGAAATTATTATTTGCTGTGTTTTACCAAGGAGATTTTGAGACATAAAATAATGTATAAATCCACCCAGCTAACAAGTAATGGAGCCTACATTTAAGCCCATTCCCTCAGGGAAGGATATTCCAAGCAGACGGAATGTAATAAACACAGGTAAAGAATCAGAAAAGTAGTCTACCAAAATGAGCTTGAGTACCTACAATAGAATAAGAGCCTAGAAATTGGGATCAGATTATAGGAAACTTGGAATACAACATGAAGAAATTAGACTTTAGTCTACAAACCATGGGGGAACATCAGAAGGAGATTTAATAGGAACATTGAGTGATAATACTTAAGAAAATAACCTCAGAAGGAGGAGAAAAGATGAACAAGTGCTTTAATGGAAAGTGGACACATCAACAAGTTTAAATTTATTCACGTTCCTTTCTGGCCCCTTTCTACCTGGTTTTTACTGGATCTGGTCCAGTAGTTCTTAAATTTATAAATAATTTTGTTAGGAGCCTTGATTTCCCACACTTTTGATATTATGACACTCTCTAATTTGACTGTATTATCTGGGCCACTTTCTCTTCTTCCTCTTCTAAAAATCCATATGGCATCTATTCATTTATTTTGGTAACCAGTATAAAACTCTCTTGAAAAATGGTAAGCAAGTAAGGCTTTGCATAACATTAAGCAAAATATTTTGCTGATTTTCTTCCCCTATCTCTGTGGAAATCTCATTCTAGATAACCTAGAAATTGTACCTTGTTTCTGGTCTGACCTTTGCTAAACTCCTCCAAATAGGTCTGTAACTCTGCTTAGTTCTCTTTCCTCTTCTTCCTTCTTCCAGTCTTTCAATCCAGTGTTTTCTGACTCTTCCTGTTTTCCTCTTCATTTGTTATCTAGAACCTTGGAAAAAAATACTGAAATAAGAAGGTGAAGAAATCTCAAAAAGTTATAAATTTTATCTCTGTCTCTCTCTCTTTTGCTTGCTCTTATTTATTTTGCAATAAGTATTGTAGTATTTATAACCCACCTCTTCTTTCAATTGGAGAGATTGGCAATTGAAGAGAATGGCAATTGGAGAGATTTGCTTTTGCAGAAGGCACAGTTTCTATTGAGCCTCACATGACAAGGATCAAAGACTGAATGAAATAATAAACTTTTGTTGTTCCTTATTGAGAGCCTATTGAAGCCTTATTAAGGTTTCACCGTAGACACAGTCACTTAGGACCACTGCATTCCTGAATTTCTTGTTTTAGAAATTAAATGTTGTTAATTTAAAAGGAACTAAAAGCATCCCAAGTAAGACTTGATGCCTGTCATAAATACCTCCAATGGAAGAATCAGCTTCCGTTTTCCGTGTGTGGGAAGACTCACACTGCATCCCAGACAGTTGTCAGATTGTCAATGACTGTGATAAGACTTTCTGATTTCCCAGCTGAGAAGACTTGAAAGAAATTGTAATGGGACAGCCTCTTTCTGTGATGAGGAGGCCTACAGGGAAATTTTTATTAATTTTCTGCGTCTTGATTATTTAGCCAGCCACCTGATGTTCCTGTCATGTAGTAAATCCAGAAAATTACTATTTGCTCAAATTTCCACTGCTTCAATTTATGTGGAGGTGCAAGACAGTTGTTTCCTGAGTCTGGAGTATTTCTGATTACAAGGGACAGATTCTGTTTGTTTGATTTCAAGTCCACCCAGGCACATTTCTAACCTGCCTTTTTTTGTTTGTTTGCTTTTTCTTTATTGTTTCACTTAATGTATTGACCAAAATTTATGAGTTAGAAAACTAGATAAGGCCACAGTTAGCATTTATTTCTAATATAGAGAAATGGAGTCTGATGATCCAAATGGTGTGTGTGAGGCTACAGAAGAAAGTAGAGCCAGATCTTGGAAAACAATGCAAATAATCTTCTTGCCTGGGATTGGATTTGCTATTATTTGTTGCCTTGTGACCTTAAATCTTATAGTTAATTTTGCTGTATGGATTAGAAAGAGCTGTACAGACTCATTGTCTGTAAGTTTGTTGCTTTAGAGCTAATCAGCCTTAAACATAATTTTGTTTATTCAGGCAATTGTCCTTTGATTGGGTTAACCTTACTCTAATCCACATGCAGCCAGTTTTTAGCAAACAAAAATGAGCTGGACTCTCTAACTTTAGTATTTTTTTTTAATTTGTAATTCCCAGAGTACATTGTTGGTGTTTTTGTTTTATTATTTATTGGTTTTATTTTGTTAATGTTGTCATGGCCACACAACCTGTGGTTACTGGTAAGGTTGCCCAAAAAAGCACAAAACATCCAGTTGAATTTAAATTTCAGATAACCATGCATAAATTTTAGTATAAGTATATCCCCCAAATGTCAGGGGAGATGCTAATACTAGAAAATTGTTCATGGTTTATCCAAAATCCAAATTTTAGTGTCCTGTATTTTTATTTGCTAAATATAGCAACGCTATTTACTGGGAGAATTATAATTTCATGTAATTTCATTTTTTTCAATAAATTCATTTTATTTAGCTCTCATGTAAGTTTTTTTACAAATTAATTACCAAGTTAGGGGAAAATCTTATTTTAAGCTATATTCTAGTTTGTGATTCTGATAATATGGACAGTATAATTGAAGCTTCTTTAGAAACACATTACAATTATCTATTTACCTGTGTGTATCCTCCATTAATCTGTGACATCAAAAAGAGAGGGACCATACTTCATTCATTTTTGTATTACATAATGGCATGTAGAAGGAGCTCAATGAACATTTCTTGAATAGACTGCATAATTACCAAATGGTAGGCTGGCACAGCAGCAAAAGTGTGTGTGTGTGTGTGTGTGTGTGTGTGTGTGTGTGTGTGTGTGACATTGAAGAGTGCCTAACATGTAATGAATGCTGACTTTGTACTAGCACTCTGCTAAGAGCACAGTGCCAAAAACTTAGTTGTTACCTCCTTCTTATAGAGAAGCCTTTCACTAGAGAGTGGTTCAAAACTAGTTGAAGTCTATATCCAAGAGTGCATAAATCAATTTATGCATCAGCTAGATACTGCATTCTCCCTCTAGAGACTGTAAAAAAGAGGGTAAGCTAGTAGAAATTCTTCATAGATTCCATGTTGGTTTGCTTATGCTTGTGTTACCAAATATTCATTTCTGAAGGTCAGTTTGTAATAGTGTTAGCCATATAGCTATTGTTGTAGCTATACATTCCATACATTCTTTTAGAATTCATCACTCCTCTGTTGAGAAGCTGAATGTCCTCTCTCCGAACCTATGTTGGCCTCAACCAATAGCATCTGACTTAAGTGACAATTTGTGATTTACCATGCAAATGCCATGAATTTCTATCTTGCTTTCTTGGGACTCTTGCTCTTAAAACCAGACATCATGCTGTTAGTAAGCCTAATCAGCGTGTGGAGAGGCCCACATGTAGATGAACTTACGTCCGTCACACTGCCCCATCTGAATTCCCAGCTGACAGCCAGTCCTAACTTGCCAGTCACGTGAAGGAGTCATCTTGAACCCGGATCTTCCAGCCTCCAGTTGAGCCTTCTCAGCTGATACCATGTGACATAGAAATGGGCCCCATCCAAATTGCAGATTCATGAACAAAACAGATAATTGTTGGTGCTTTAAGCCAGTAAATTCTGCAGTAATTTGTTATGTAACAATAGATGACAAATAAAGATTTTTGCATCTGGAAGTATGGTGTTTGCTATAACAAAGACCTAAAATATTTGGCTTTGGCTTCAAGACCAAATAGCAGGCAGAAGCGCTAAGGACCTTCAACAGGTTATGAGTGAACCTACGAGCCTCGAGGAGAGAGTTAAGAGAAGCAGAAGTGGCCTAAAGGAGACTGATAGAGCTTGAAAGAAACTAAGGAGAATGTTATTGGAAGTTTAACAGAAGTTTAACACTACATAACCTTTGTCACATAGTGGCACAAATTCTGGCAATTTGATAGCCTGTAGTGACTTGGAAAATAGCAAAGAAACTCAATGATACAGCCAAAGATTTCCAAGAAGAATACAGAAAATGTCACCTGGCTTCATCTCCCTGCTGGTGATAAAATGTAAGGAAAGAGAAATTAGCTAAAGACTAAACCATTGAACATAAACTCAGGACTTGGTGTGTTTGAAGAAAAACTGTTTTCTCATGTGACCTCCTTAGTCAATGAGTTCAAGTTCTAGTCAACAAGTTCTAAATTAAGGAGGACTTCTGGCCCAAGTTTCAATCAAGGGTAGGACTATAAAATCCTTTGATAAGACCTCAGAAATGTATAAATATTGCACCTCATAGACACTTTCAGGTAGAAAACAGACTCCTTAAGGACCTTAAGTGTATAATTGACAAATTCTGTCCTTTTACCAACAAGGTAAAATTTAAGATTTCTAAGAATCTTAAATATCCTGTCCCACAAGTCTCCCAGGGAGCACTAGGTAGAGAAGGAACTAACTCCAAAAGATTTATGGATTTATAGATAGGACTTAACTCATATGGGTTTTATGAATTGATACATAGGAAACCCACAATATTTTTTAAAGAATTATATTGGCTTGGTCTGAAAAGCACAGGGGCAGTATAGAATGAAAAGAAGCCTTTGTCTTTGAAATTTCTATGTTTAGTAAATAGGCAGAATGCTAACACAAGCAAGTTTTTATAGAAAAGAAAATATGACTCATAAGGTAGAATCAAGAACCCAGAAGGTGTAGCCGGAAGGTATGAAGAATAACTCCCAAAGAGTTGAACTGAGTTCCAATCAAGGAACTGGCAACATATAATTGGTCAGATATCAGAATTGCAAAGGACCCATATATGCAGTATGAAGATCCTATCATAGTATGTTGGGTATGAAAAGGGCAGATAAACTGTCTCTTTAATTTGCAGCTTTGGGGGTGAGAAGAATGGTAATTAAAAAGCTCTGCCTGAGGATGTTGTGCCTGAGGAGCTTGATCCACACTTGGATCTGGTTTAGCTCATGAGATATTGGGCCTCTAGCCTAAGCCTAATGCCCTAAGATGAGACTGGGGGTTTCTTTGGGAAAGAGAGGTGAGTGTGGGAAAATTATGAATTGTGGCCAAGTGGGAGACTGTGGCATACTGCATTTTCCAGAGATAACTACAACATCTGTTGTATCATGTGCTATTTTAGAGCCTTTTCATTCCATCATTAAAAGTGGATCCCATGGCCCCTTCCCTTGAACTTAGGCTTTTGCACTAACATGACCAGTGAAGTACAAAGAAAGCACTATGCAAGATTCAAGGATAAGTCACAGAGATACCATTTTTTGTGGGATGCTTATTCATGGACATAACCACGATGCTATGCAGGGGTCCGTGTAGTTCATGGATGAAAGTAGGTTTTCTGGTACCAAGTCATGCCTTTCCAGCTGATGCTGTTTGGAGCAAAAACAAGTTAATTTCACTGAACCCTGCCCAAATTGCAGATTCATGAACAAAACAAAATATGTATTTTATTTTTTGTTTTAAGTTGCTAAATTTTGAGTTGGTTTTTTGTGCAGCAATAGAAAAATAATATGCCAGATTATAAATTTTATGAACTCTGAGGTGTTTCCGGTGTCTTTTTAGTAACACATTTATCAGACATCTCTTAGAGATCTGCTTACATTTGGGAAAAGGTTATGTATTCATATTTTAAATTCCTTTAATTTTTTGTAAAGTATCACATGCAAAATTTTTTAAAAGTCACGTAGTACCAAAAGGCTTTTAATACAAACTAACATTTACTGCCTCCCTCTCTCTTGCTCATCTCATTTAACTTCTCAGTTCAGTGTCTTTTAATGTTCAGATTGGGCACTTAAAAACTAATTGGTTAGCACTGTGGGCTTAAAGGACAATCAGGTAGCCCACAACTTTTTAATTGTGTATTTTTCTCTGGGCTAGTTGGTTTAGTCAGTAGGGGATCCTACAGCCTTGTCTGAAGGGCATGTGTGAATGTTGCTCTCCTGGAGCTGGAGTCTGTCATTGAGTACTTTCACTTTATTCTTTTGTTTTCAGTATTGAATTTAAATGGCAACCTTGTTTCTGGGTTCAAGAGGCCAGAGCTTCTCTTGTTCAATTACTATTGAGCCGAGGTTTCCAAATATTAGCATATATCAAAATCACCTGGAAGTCTTGCTAAACCACAGATAACTGGCCCTCACCTCCAGAGCTTCTGATTCAGTAGGTCTGCAGTGAGGCTGGAGAATGTTTGCTCCTTGTAGTTCCCAGATCTGAGGCCTGGAGACCACAGTTTGAGAAGCACTGCTCTAGAGCATAATCCTGTGGTTTTGCATGGAGGTGAGTGAGACATCTCTAAGTGCACAGCATCGTGGTCTAACTTCTAAGGCTTTTAGACAGTCCTGTTTCACCATCTCAGACTTGACGCTTGAACTCAACCGTCAGAGACCTGCAGTCTCTAATTCCTTAGACTTCCTAGGATTCTTTAGGGAAAAATAAGCAAACTTCTACTTTGACTTAGCTTCCTCTCCCTCTCTGTAGCCCCCTGCAGGATTATTGGAATGATTGACTTGTCCTCCATTAGATCATTTATCATTTCTTCTCTCTCTCCCACCTACATTTTGTATCTTTATATTCTTGAGATAGGGTAACTAATGGCTTTATTTTCATTGATGGCAAAGTCTGCGCATCTTGTCTTTTCCTGTTTGTTATTTTGGGGTGTTATTTTGAAGGGAATAAGCAAAAGAAAATTCTTACATTATTTTGGTGGAGTGTTATTTTGAGTACAATAACAAGAAGAAGCATTCGTATTCCCATCATTTTGGAACAGATGAGTACATCCATGATATTTTGATTCTTGCTAGTTTTAGTCTTGGAGGGCATTTTTGTGAGAACTATGTATTATTTGGGGTAGCATCATTTGCAAACTGGAAATCCATGGTATATAGTAACTTTTGGTTAATCAAGATAGTCAGTTGACCTGAACAAAATAATTACAGTTGCCTGAGAACTAAGGAGCCCTTAGACTTTGCACTGAAAATTATAGCTAAAATAGTGATTTTGCCCTTCTGTTTTCTCACATCAATTTTTATCTTATTTTGCCAGAATATTTATTTGGTTAATTGTCATTAATTCCAAATTTCAAAATGTGAAATGCTGTCTCAAATATCTGGAGCTGTGCTATCTAATGTGGTTGCCACTAACAATATATGACTATTTAAATTTAAATTAAGTAAAACTTAAATGTAGTTCTTCAGTCATATTAGCTTCATTTTTGTTAATCACACATAGCTAGTGGCTACTGTAATAACTCAGATATGGAACATTTCCATCATTACAGAAAGTTCTGTTGGACAGCACAAATGCAAAGTCTCCTTTCTTTACAGAAGGAGAAAAAAAAGGAAAGAGAAGAATGACTTTGATTTTGAATGAAAACACTCTTGTCAGTCTTATACATTTTACTCGGGAGCTTTTGTTTGAAAATATCAGTGTCCTCAATATGTCCAAAATGGTCAAATACCACATTTTTGGCTTGATAGCGGTAATGCGGAAGATGGAAATGATTTACTCCAAAGTGCTGGGTGGATTTGTGTTAAATCATTCACATGTTGTTAAGGTGGAGATATACTCCTGGGACCGGAGGCTCACCTCCCGCCCCAGCCCACCCCACCCATTTCCCTACCTGGTTAGCGTCAGGAGGAGATGTGTTGAAAGGCTGAGCCACCGCAGGTACGCCTTGTCAGCTGGGACTCCAGCTCAGTTTCTCAGATCAACGCAGTGTGTGGCTTGTATGCAAAGAGCTGACTTTCAGCTGGGAAGTGTGTGCATCAAGGCTAAATGGCTGGTTCCAAGGCAGAGCAACACATTCGTGGATTCTGGCTTGTGTATGTGTATATGTGTTGACCTTTGGATCTGGTTTAATTGTTTATTGATCAAATAAACATTACAGGCTATTTATTTGGTCCCAACGGGGAGCTATTAGGCAAAGGATGATAAACATGTTTATATTTCTATGGCTAATTTTTAAAACGTTTTTTAAAAAGTATACTTAGTCCTGCCAATGAAATTGAAGCATTTTTAATAATTATTTGCTCAATAAAAAATATATACATAAAAACAAAACTGACTTCTTGAAATATCACACAAAAAATATTCTTTGGAAATCAGTAGAGGAAACCAGAGGGAGAAAGATAATAGAAGTGTTGATTTAGGTGTCAGATACATAATTAACTATATTAATTTATTAATTATATTAATGACATTTAGTTGTCAGATATTTAAACTTTCTCTTTCCAGGTACCTGGAGAAATTATCTTAGAACATTTTTTTAAAATAGCTGCAGCTTTTTTTTTTTTGTGGTAACTATAGAAAATAGCTCAGATACCCAAATTATATTCCTTACTATTGAGTTGGTTGGAAAACTGGTGATATTTATCTGGATTTGTGAATGTAACCTAAGACGAAGTTAGGTGTTAACTATGATGTGTGAATGGATAGAAAAGCTTTCCTGCTAAATATCTCTAAGACAGTGTGTCTTCTCCCCCCTCCCACTCCTCCCATTTGCTCGTGGACACTCTTCGGTGAGTGCGATGATCAGACTGCTTAGATTTAGGGTAAAAACAAACAAGCTGGTAAGACCCATTCAAAATTAATTGGAATGTTATAATTATAGATGCAGGTAAGCAACAAATCTACAAGATCTATATCATGGCAGAATTACCTCTATATCTAGTAAGGATATATTATATCTTTTGTTTGTAGAGCCCTGTAGTAATAGACAAATAACAATAAAAGAAGTATAATAATGATCGTTATTAAATACCTGATATGTACTAGACACAGTGTCAGATATTATATATATAATGTATTGCCCTTACAACTTATTCCTATTTTATAGGAAAGAAAATTGAAATTTATTTTTAACCCTTTTCCCAATACCAGCTAGAAAGTAATGGTATCCAGGACTCAAATATGTCTGATTCTAGGACATTTTTTAAATCATTGTGCCAGGCATTCACTAGTGGAATAGAATTTAGGGGTGTCAGGATTATGGGTCCTGAAATACTGTGTGGGTTAGAAGTTAAACAGGTTTAAACAACATTAGTTTTTTAAATTTTCAAGAAAAACAAATTTTCTAGGATATACAGCAAATCTCTGATATATTCCAAGCATCTATTGTGAGTGTTCAGTGAGTTCCTATTGAATTAATAAATTAAATGTTTAAGGTCATTGTATAACTGTTGTAACATGGGGTATACTGGGAGGTCTTTAGGCTGATGTACGAATATTTTTACTTGCTCGAGACACATAGCCTAGTGCACATAATTACTGTATAAATCAGAATCTCTTTATGTGTATTTTATACATATGTATATATAAAATTATCTTCACTCATTATATTAGCTATAAATTGGTGATTTTTAGAAACTTTCTGGAAGGCAATGTGTATTGCATTAAAAGACAATTGTATCTCTAATTAGTAAAGACTACTAAATTTAGGGATTGATATTGTTGAATTAAAGCAAATCCATTGATATAAGGCTATAGTAGCTATTTCAAATATCCTTATTGCCTCAGGATGGTCTTTGGTTAAACTGTACATGTTAGAAGCTTTTGGGATCAAGATTATGTATCTCCATGATTAAAAATTCTGAAACCATTGAAGTATTTTAACTGTTAGTTTGGGTACTATATTAATTTCCTTTTGCTGTTTTAACCATTTACCACCAATTTAGTGGTTTAAAACAACATAAATTTATTATTTCACAGTACTGGATATCAGAAGTCTAAAATGGATCTCACTGGGATAAATCAGGGTATGGCAAGGTTGTGTTGATTTCTGGAGGCTCTAGGGAAAATCCATTTTCTTGCCTTTTCCAGTTTCTGGAGGTGCCCACATTACATTCCTTGCCCCGGAGCCCCTTTCATCTTCAAAGCTAATAATGACCAGTAGAGTTTTTTTCACGTTGTTTCACCTTGACACTGACTCTTCTATCTCCCCCCTCCACCTTTAAAGACCCTTATGACTATATTGAGCCTACTTGGATAATCCAGGATAATCTCACCACTTTAAGGTTAGCTGATTTGTGAACTTAATTTCATCTTCTACCTTAATTTCCCTCTACCATGTAACTTACCATAGCCACATGTTCTAGGAATTGGGGTATGGGCATCTATGGAGGGCCAATATTCTGCATACCACAGGGAGAAGCAAGAACATGGAGGTGTTAAGTAACAGACTTGCATGTAGCTCTCAACTCTGTATCAGCTATTTGATCTTGGGCAAGTTACTTAACTTCCTTGAGTTGCCTGGATGGCAAAATTGAATTAATAACCGCTACTACCCAGGGTTGTATTGAAGATGCTATAAGTGTCAGAGAATTCAGGAGTCTTTAACCTGTGAAAGAGAATTCTCTTGTTTGTCATCCTATTAAATATGAAAAAAAAAAAAACTTCTCAAAGCATATTGTAGGTTATAACATTTTTAGATATCCTTTATTCTTTTCAAGGGAAAACGGTGACATTCATCCATTTAACACCTTCTTTATAGCACATTACCCAGTCCTGTCTAAAAAGTGATCACTGATTAAAGGCTTCTTATCTGTCTTTTTTGTTCATCAGTTCACCATAAAGATACCACATTATGGCACAGTTCTTAAAGAAACAAGATTAATGAACTTGTAACAGTTAGAGAAAAATTGATGGATAAATTGTGCTGACCAGGAATACAATTAAAGTTCAAGAAAGAGATAGATCTGTAAAGAATGATCTAATTGCTGGAAACCTTAATGCAACTTACAGAGCATCGAAATAGATTTTCAGATAAAAGGAACAAAACTAGCAAAAAATAAAAAAATAATGGATGAGACATAGAAGATGTATGTGGGGGAAATGGAGAGCTATCTAAAAGAATAGAATCCATGTCTGTTAAAGTCCTAGTGCTGTGTAACTTGGAATATGGAAATGTGTCATATAGGGATTTGAAAGCCGAACAAAAAGGGTTAGAAGAAAAAGAAAGACACTTCTTTGATTAGGCAGTGATTGAGATGAGCTTGTAGAAAGTAAGACAAACATGGAGTTGAGTAATAATCTCCCCTCCCCACCCAAATATAAATAAAAATTGATATTGACCAATGCATGAATTATCAGAACTAAGTTTCTCTCTCTCTCTCTCTCTCTCTCTCTCTCTCTCTCTCTCTCTCTCAAGCATTTCTGCTTATAACAAAAACTTTCAGGGAAAGAAAATATGACCCACTGACAGACTAAGAGGTGTTCTGAGAGATACTAATTTTTATACAAGTAATTATGAAAGAGTGTAAAGAGAAGAAAAGGGAAATATTTATTAAACAAAAGAAAGCAAAATTATGTATTTGAGAGAAGTTTGTTGTTTGTAACTCATGTGGTCTATATTTGTTAGTTTTATTTATTTATTTTTATTTGAGAGGGGGAGAGAGAGAGAAGAGAATGAGACAGAGGGAAGGGCAGAGGGGGAGAGAGAGAGAGAGAGAGAGAGAAAGAGAGAGAGAGAGAGAGAGAGAGAGAGAGAGAATATCCCAAGCATTCTCCAGGCTTAGCATGGAGCCTGATGCAGGGCTCGACTCTACAATCTTGGGATTATGACCTGAATCGAAATCAAGAGTTAGACACTCAACAACTGAGCGACCCAGGTGCCTCTGTATTTGTAAGTTTTAATTTAATGATAATTCTGAAAAGAGTGTGCGTTTTTAGAATTTTGGTGACCTTTGTAAAAATAATAATCTTCAAAAAACTCCAAATTTCTTCATCTTTGATATTGGACTCGTACTCTGTACCTAACAGGAGTTTTGTGAGGATTAATATAGATAACTCCCTTTCATCAGTGACCGTAGTTTCTAAACAAATCTGGGCAGCAAAAAGGAACTCACTGGAAGGATATGGAGCAGGAAGGTGAATGAAGGCAAATCCAGAGATGTAGGGAGAAAGAACCAAAGCACATGTATTCAACTTGCTACCATTGGGATATCTCATTTCTACATGATTTGTGTCCTTGCATTATTTTGTTCAGGATCTAAGTTCCCAGGGGAAACAAAATGTCTGATGAGCTCAACGTCAGTCAAAATTGCACTGGACAAAATTAAACAGGCAGGGAAGGCTTTATTTAAGGCTATTGCAATAGGGGAGAGAGGCCAGAGTTCAACCTGAAGTCAACTCTGTTGAAACAAAAGGGAATAAGGTTTTTAAGAGGTGGGGTGAGGAGTAGATGGTGGGCCATTTGTATTTACTAATTGGTTTTACCCAAAAGAAAACTTTCTTGTATCTTTATAACAGGAGTTAATTTATTACTTGGAAGAAGTCTCCCCCCAGATTTAATCTCTTACCCTACCACAAAGACTGAGACATGGGGGTGCAATCTTCCTTGATGAGTACACTTCAAAGGGATGGCTCCCAGATCCTTGAGAAAGAGTCTAGGGTTGTAAACTGGCAAGAAGCTTTAAAAAGGATTTCCATCTCACAGCATCAGGGAAAGAAGTCATAATTACAAGCTTAATAAGGAAAATTCTCTAAAAAAAAAAAAAAAAAAAGGAAACATTAAGTTCATCTTGGTCACAAATATAGGCCATGAACCTATCTTGGTTGTAGTGATGAGAAGAAATGGGTGGCAAGGCATCTTGATTTATATTCCCATCAAAACTACATGTTACGGGGAAAAGAGACATTTTCACAGAAAAAGTGAGCTAGAACCACAAAAATAAATAAATAAAATAATGGGAAAGGAATGGTGGGCAGGACATTACAGCTAACTGAAATCTGCCTAGCACCATGTAACGCTTGAGTGATTTAAAACTTATTTAGAAGAAATAAATCCACTCAAAATAATTAGCAAACAATTTGAAGGCAAAACAGAAGGGGAAATCCCATAAAATTGTGTTACCCTATGAACAGTCCTCAGCATAGCATAGCATAGCATAGCATTCAGAAGAAATAAAATCCTACCACTGCAGACAATCTTAAATCTTGACTGTGGCCCTTTAAATTTGCCAAGGAGAGGATTATATTGAGTGATGCACACCAATAGACCTTAAAAAGCCTTTTGTATTCATCAGTCTCCCTCAGGGTGGTGCCTTCTCTGTCCCCAAAGTTTCCCCAAACTGCTCTTGTTAATCTTTGCCCCCTATCCCACTCTCCCTCTCATTTCCAGATCTGTTTCTCTCCAGAGTTCTTTTTGCTTCTCCTCATGAAGATATTTCAGGCCTTCCTGCCTTCTCCAGTCTGTTTGGTCATCGTTTATTCTAATGAACAAGCAAGGCTGCCTCTTTCAGAGCAGGCACATTCGGCTATGGATACTTGTCCCTTTTATGGTTCCATCTCACAAATCTGAGAGACTGTCATACAGATAGTAAAAATGTTTGTTGAGGAAAGTCAATGTGAGGAGTTATATCTTGTTCATTATATCTTCTCAGCACCTACTTAACACAGCGTCTAGCTCAGAGTTACTATTTATTAGTTTTACTTTTTTGAGCTGTTGAGAAACAGAATTTCAAGGTTTTAAGGAATCTAATTCTTCAGCAGGAACAGACAGGAAGTATCCTACAAATGTGTTTGGCAGCTGTCAGTGCTCAAGTGTCACGGAAAGCTGTCCAGAATAGTGATGGAGAATGAAAGCAATTACTGGGGTACCTTTAGTAGTACCCTTACTCTCTAGTCTCCCAGCTGGGATTGGATACTCAAGGATCTGGCAGGAGAAGAGAAGAAAGAAGAATGAAAGTGGAAGAAAGGGGGTTTGAACATGGCCGCCATTGGCACCATCATCATCCCAGATGTTCCTCATGTCTCAGGTACCAGACCAGGTCATTGGATTCCAGACTGTCTGGGTAAATCCCAGATGTGTGGTAGCATGTGCTAATGTGCCCTCTCTATACCTTTATGTACCCATAAAAACTGGTAGAATAACAATACCATCTTGTTTCAAAAGAGTATTGAGTGGTTTAGCTATGTTTAAATGGCAATCTAATTACAGTGTTTCTTTATAGTAAAACTCTGTTAACATGTTTTTCAAGAGACCAGATACTAAAACCCTTTCCACAGGTTGAAAGAAAACCCCTATATTGGGAAATGGAGAAACACAAAGAGTGAACTTAAAATGTTAAAGGTTTGCAAAGAGAAATTTCCGAACAACTCCTTAAGATCTTTGTGTGCTACATAAATATAGAAGATTGTCTTCAAAGTACATATATACAATATAAAACTCTGATAACTAAGAGCTGAGTGGCAGGATGCTGTCTTTCTGGAGCACTACAAATACCCCTCAGAGGATAAGAACTGCAAGATCAATGTGGAACACATTACCGTGGCAGAAATGTAAAAGAACCATGGCTGGGAGCCACTGTTTCACTTTTCCAGTAGATGTTAGAAGCTTTTGTGTGTTGCCGTCCCTGCATCAAAAGCCTGAAATCTATGAGCTCTAATGATAGATTTACACTGGGATTCAAAGGACAGCCAAAATGCAACAATGTTCTCAGGTTGCTAATCACAGACGTTAATTTAATACAATGAGAGCCAAGATCAAGATTTTAAGTGTTTAAGGCCCCTAGCTAGAGCCCATAGGACTAGTTAACACAGTTCCAATTTTGTTCACATTCAGGCTCAGGAAACTGTGTCTCATCCATTTGGAAACATCACCTTGGAAACGTTAAATAAAGAGCAGGAAACCATATACCAGCTGAAGAAAAGAACCAGTTCTTAGGCAAGGTCTATGTAAAGGTGTCATCTGACTTAGTGAGATCCACAAACTCACTCACTGGAGAAGGGGCTCAGATAATCTGCAGGCTACTGTTAAGATGAGAGACAAAGGGACTCAGTTTCCAGCCTATGCTATGAGTCAGTATGATTCCACTTTTGCATAAATTAATCACAGAACTATAATATAATTTCCTGCTAGGGTTCCAAATTTAGAACCCGATTCTGCCTTCTAGTCTGTACTACAGATCTTTCTAATGCAAGTCAAGTATTGAAAGGAGCTGACAGCACTAACCTCAGCCCAAAATGTTTGATCTGCTTCTTGTCTCTCATCTTAAAAGCATTGCTCTCCGATTTTCTCTCTCTTGCCTGCTTAGTGGTAGATCTCCCAAAAGACATGTAGTTTGGGTGGCTTTGGCAAAATGCTTTTATGCTTTCCATCTTACACGATAGCTTGAAATTTTTAGATCTGGTTTCAGTTTAAAGGGCACAAATTACAAAAAAAAAAAAAAAAGCCAGAAGGAATTATTTTGATTCTCTCAGACCTCATCATACATATCAACAGACATCTAAGGAAGAAGAGTCCACTTTCTTGATAATTTTTCTAAATAAATATTTTAAATGTAAAAATCTGTCTTACAAAAGGAACTTGAAAATTGCTAGCTGTGTCTGAAGGGGCTGAACCTAAATCTTAGACATTTTTTTTTTTTTTTTAATAATGCTTCATTATTTCTTTAGGACAAGATCAAGGCCTCATGATCTCAAATGTGTCTCAAGATGTTCTCCACATCTCCACTACTGCAGTTCTTCTTTAGGATTTTATTATTGTTTGCTGGGGCTATGACAATAGCTTCCTTATGAATTCTCTAGAATCTGACAGCACTATCTTCCGTGCTACCTGTAGAGTGCTTTTTTTTTTTTTTTTTTTTTTAATGTAAGAATCTAATCATGTCTTGTCCTGCTGCAAACCTTCTGACAAATCTCTATCCTTCCCAGAATGCATTCTAAGTACTTGGGGTGGCACACATAATTTTGGGGTGCTTTCCTTGCCCATTTTCTTACTTCTACCACTGCCTACAAATATAGCTCCTGTCATTGGCTTTGCCTCCAAGCTATTGCCTCTTGTGCCTGAAACACCTCTGATGGAGGTAGAATTCCATTTTTCCAGATCTCAGCTAACTTCGCAGATCCCTCAGGATCTATCTCAGTAAATCACTCGTTCACATTCAGTGAAAAAAAAAATGGTAAAGGTTAGTGGATGAATATTTAGATCAGTTATAATTAATATGAATAACCTGTTTTTTGTATTGAGCTGTACTTTAATTCTTCCTTTACACTAAGCATCTGGTCAAAACTTAATTTTTGTATCATTTTGGACAGATAAATGGGGTGAAATGGCACAAAACTGACAAATTGCAGACACTGAGATAAAGGCCAAAATAATAACAAAAAATAAAAGGAAGAAGGACAACTCTAAAACCCTAAGAATTCTCAGAGAAATGAGGGTGACCTTGGGATTTTTTTATAGTACATGGGATGAAAATACAAGCCTTGCTAGCTGAAAAGTAGAGTAACCCCTAAATGTGGTAGACTTGGGGATACATAATGGCAGACATTTGACTTACATACCGATCTATCAACTCATTGGCCACCTTTCATTTAGCTGTCATTATCTTTATTTGACATTTGCAGGGAGGAGGCTTATGGAAACTTTACCTTTTCTCCTGCTAGTTAGTAGTAGTTATTGAAAAGAGCAGTTCTTCATGTTGAGGCCATTGTTTTTGGAAATGTCAAAATTCTTTGTGTTGACTCCATGAAGTCTTTCTATTTAAACCCAGAGGCCATGTATTCTCTCCCTGTCCTAGATATGACCCCCTCATGTTCCCAATTCCCCCATATTATGGGAATGTCTGATTCTGAAATTTTCTTCTTAGCCAGAATGAGACCGATCTAAAAAATTTCTTGTATGATTTTCTTCTGAGAGAAATGATGTAAAATAATGTTTATTTTTGCTGTTTTGTTGTTTGATTGATTTTTAATACTGTTAACCAATGTGGGCAAAGGGACTGGCAAATAGACACCCCTAGACACCATTGTTAGGGTAAGTTGGAATAAGGTTTTCGGAAGAATATTATAGTATGCTAAAGCATTCCCATTCTGTTGAGTTCATCTTAATTAGAAATTAGGAATTTCCACAACAGTTATCTAATAAGTTTGTTCTTTGCATGTTGATTTCAATAGTGAGCACTGTAAATAACCTAAATATTAAAATAGGGGATTAGTGCAATCAATTTTGACACATCTATACAGTGGCAAAATTTGTAACTATTTTTAAGTGATGTTCAATGACAGAAAAATTCTGAAATGACATGGTAATAAAGAATATGAAATTCTTTATTGCTTATTGATGATGTTCATGTCCTTGTTATTTATTTACTTATGTGGATGTGTATTTTTTTATTTTTTCAAAATGAATCTGTTAGTTATCTGAAAATATCTAAAATTTGCCTGAGCCATCTAGAGGAAAAAGATTCACAGTGAGGCTGGGCGGTAGGAGCACAGGCAGTTAAAAGCAGACCTCGGATTGGGAAGGGCTGATTTTGTTTCCCTGTTGGCTTTTTCACCTACATTCATATTCACAAGACCTGACACCATTAGGCCAGATTTATACATCATAATGTGAAGTGGAAAATAAGCAAATAACTAATCTGTTCTATAAAGACCAAGAAGAGAGGAAGTGGTTTACCCAAAGCCTCTTCAGTACTGATAAGAGTTTTCATGAGTAGGGTGCTAATCTATAATGCTGTCTTTGCTCAGCTTTATGTTCTTTATATAATAAGAGTTTATTTTTTTTATAGTCACCAAATTGAAGATTTGCAATCATCTGCTTATACATGGCTTGTGGAAATTTTGCTCTGTCACAGTTTATTAAAAACGCATACTAAATATCTTGCCCAAATGTTGCATCAGTATAAGAAGACTAATAATAATACTTAAGATCTAAGGATTTTATGAAGTTTGGAGAATTAAAGTTGAGTTTAAAGCATTTGTAAGCATTGCACTATATGAACGTGATATTTTGCAAACTAAACATTTGACCATCATATGCAAAGTTACTGTCTACTCTCACATAAAATGCCAAGACTCCAAAAACAAGAATTCCACTAAAAGAATAGATGACACACATCCTGTTGTATCATTGGATAAACCTGACTGATAATATGGAATAGCTTATGGTGGTAAAGACTATAAAGGATGCATGGCTGAAGCTACTATTAGAATTTTTCTAGCAACTATTGGAAACTTCTGTGTACGAGAAATCACTCCATTTAAAAAAAATCTTGAAGTTTGAATCTTAATGATAGCTTCTGTCAAAGAGATTTAAAATTGGAACACTCTTGGGGCGCCTGGGTGGCTCAGTCGGTTAAGCGGCCGACTTTGGCTCAGGTCATGATCTCGCGGTACGTGAGTTTGAGCCCCACGTCGGGCTCTGTGCTGACAGCTCAGAGCCTGGAGCCTGTTTCAGATTCTGTGTCTCCCTCTCTATGACCCTCCCCTGTTCATGCTCTGTCTCTCTCTGTCTCAAAAATAAATAAAAACGTTAAAAAAAAAATTAAAAAAAAAATAAAATTGGAACACTCTTTTAAAGTGGCCAATGAGTGAATCTTGGTTGTGAAATCTAATATCAGATCAAATTTATTGGAAAATGGCAAGTACTCCATTCTACCTCAAGTTGCATAACCTTGATCTCAGGAAACTAGCAAATGAACTTTTTTCTTGTATGGAGAAAAGAACATACATACACACAGAGCTCAGCTCTATGTGACATTTGACAGAGTACAAACATAGCATGTTTTATGTCCAGATCTGCAGTTAACCCCAGTTTATTAATTTAAGCAAATATAGTAAAGGATCTAAGCATATAATGTCTTGGCAAAACTTAAAATGGAATATCTGGGTCAAAACCTCATAAATATATTTCATCTGATTTCACACCCATGAAACACTGGTTCAGAAAACACACACAATCACGAGAGATCAGCTCTGCCTTCAAGATTAAGTTTTTGGCAGTTGCTAATAAAGAAAACTGTGGTGCCCCTGGCTTGTAGCATGCTTACTGGAAAAAAGAAAACAAAAAACGTTGAGTACAAAGAAAAAGGGTGCGAATATATTTTGTATTGTCTGCTTCTGTTTCTTTAGAACTCTGAGCACGTTTTACTTTTTGTTTGTTTGTTTGTTTTGGCCTAGCATTCTTAGAGATTTACAAAAAAAGTTTTCTTACTGCTGGAGCCTTGTGTTTGTTACCTTGGCTGATGGCAAGGGAAAGGGATGAAAGATAGGAAGGCTAATTTTTAAACAATAACTCTTCTTTTGGGAGTAACTTATTATTTGGAACTTTTAAGATCAACTTTTGATAAGTGATAAGGTGGTCATATAAACAATATAAAGTCAGGGACACTTTATGTTCAAGAAGGTTTGTTTGCTATTTATTTCCCTATTATATAATCTTGAAATAAGCACAACGAACTGCAAAAGATAAAATAATGGTTGTAATACTGCACGTGGAAAAACATTCATGAGAACTAAGGTCTCTGTTGTAAATCATTACCCCAAATATTTCACTGTAGAGAAGACAAGACTCATGTGAATAGTTCCATCTTAAAACCTCACAGAAAGGGTGTCAAATATTCCTTTGATATGAAATGTTTGTTTATTTCTCGATGTCCCAATGATTGGCAGAATTTTTTTTTCATGTTTACAAAATAATGGAAATTGATATATGCCAAAACTTATCCAAATTTTACTTACCTTTTAGTCTTTTTGCACTCTTTAGTGTTCTGACTTCCTCCCTGATCTACCACAATCAATGCAAACAAACTTACAGTTAGACCAGAGAAGGGAACATTTCTATTCCCACACTTGGAAAAGGGAAGCATTTGTTGTTTCTACCCACTCCCTCCTCCTCAAATTTGTCATATAGTTTTTTGTTTTGTTTTGTTTTGTTTTTTAAGATTGGGTGAGGGTATGTGTGTGTTAAGTTAGGGAAATCTTAAAAGGGAGGCATCTGGTTACTCTAAGATCAAAACCAAATCTTCCTTTGGTCTCACGTGAAGAACTATGCAGTTTGGGACTCACTGTTTTTAATTCAATTACAGTCCCCTTTTATTTATTTTTTCCCTAAATCGAAGGCAGAGTACAATATAAGACAGGGGAAAAAATAACAAAGGGAAGATCATACTCTGTAGACTCTCAAGACATTTCCTTAGGCTTCAAATCAAGTCCTACTCTAGCTACATGCCAACAGCTGAAGTCAATTTCACCGTTACTGGGAATGGGATTCTTTGTTACTAGGGTCTTCATCCTCAACTGCTACATCTGATGCTTATAGGCTCCCTCCAAGTAGTTTAAGTTGTCAAATGCCCCTGCAGCAACCCAAACTAATTGATCTAGACTTCAGGCAGAATCTAAATCCTTATTTACTTCCTCATTTGTTTGTTTCCCCAAAGAGTCTGATCTTTTATTTGCTCTCAACCACCTGACTCCATTTAGGTTGACAATAGGTACTTTCCTCCCTGCAAGACTTTTAAAACATTTCTAACATCTTCCTCAGAGGAATGTGCTTAAGGTGTACTCCTTGAACAGGTTTCATTTTATTTTTAAAGACAAAGCTACAGAATCCTAATCATCCATACTAAACCCTTGCTACTTTCTTGTTTTTGTTTGTTTTTTTTCCTTTTCCCTTCTCTTCCTTTTCTGGGAACAGAACCCACTTACAAGGATGTATGCAGACACAAGGGATTTTATTCAAAAAGATTGATTACTTACTGTTCTCTGGACCTAGGGTTTCCAAACTTTTTTGACTTCATAAGGAAAAACATTTGGCATCCTATAATGGATATTTATTTTTATGCTACACACATGTACTTCTATATTAAAATACTATAAAACATTCATAAAAATAGACTGGAAACTGATATTACATATATATATACGCACACATATATTACATATATGTAATATATATTGCATATATATGTGTATACATATATAATATAACAAATTCTAGTCTTTGTTTGTTGGTACGTATCCTTCAAGTAAGGACACACTACTGTGGTAAATAATGCTTTAGTCAAGCAGTGTTTAAACTCTAGCACTTAGAAACCTTGTTCAAATACATATTCCTAGCCTATCACAGAGCTTCTGAGTCTGGAGATCTGGGACAGCACCCATGAATTTCCATAAAGCTTCCAGATGATGGGTCACATTTTGAATAATACACCTCTGATCTATAGAACAATTTCTTGATCAGTTCATTCGGGTCTAGGTTCATTTTTAATGTAGTCTTTTATAGAGACCCAAAATGCAGGATTTGAATCCATATGGCCCAGATCGTATATATCAGCCACCATGATTATTTGTCTTTTTCCCTCTTCCTTTGAGAATTATTTTTACATATCTAAATAAATCTGCATTAAAACTTTCCTAACTCAGACCAACTGAAGAAAAGCCCATCTGAATTCAGTGAAAGGTGCTTCTTGAAATGCAACTTTACTTCTCTTTACCCTAAAAATACTAGAGGCAACTGCTGTGGAAGGATTATCTGGAAATAACGTACAGATTTATGAATTAGATTAAAGTATGATGAATAGCATAATATTTAAATTCAATTTGATGCCTTCCAAGTAATTTGAGAAGATTTTGACCTTAGTAAGTTGAACATTCTGTGAAATATTGTTTACATTTCCTGGAAACTTGCTCATACAATCAATTTGCTTAGCAAACTTTTAGGTCAAGGATAATGCAAAGAAAAATGAAGGCCCCAGTTGTGCAGAGATTCCCAGTACATCCTAGGCTAGGGAAATTTTATACTATTTTTGATAAAGTGAACATACCGCCATAAAATCTAGTAGAAGAGCATTTCTGCACTAAAAATCACCTACTTGATTATCCATTCATTCATTTATTCAACATAGTATTATATACCTATAATAAGCTGGAGACTGTGCAATGCAATTGCGATATAGCCATCCCTTAGCAAAGAACGATACAAATACATGTAAAATTATAACTATTAAGTGAGCTGCAGGAAAAGGTAAATGATGCTATGAAAGTGCCATGGGGGAATGACTTGATTGTTACAGGGAAAAGTGTGCATAGTTTCTTTCTAACTTAGTGGCTTGCTCTGACATATTTGTTATATGAGTATTTGAAAGGTGTTCAGTACATGATCAAAGGACAGACTGCCAGATTCAACAGACTTGCAGTGGTTATTTAAGACCCCTGGACATATTAGTTCCTCACTGGTTTCAGAAGGCCAGCGGAATGAATAATATGGCAAGAGGATAGGCTAAGAGAATGGCTGGAAACTTTGGGCCAGCAATTGAGGGGTTGTGTTTAGTTTAATTATTAAATAAAATAATAAAGAATGGGGTTGAATAACTTCCTTGCCAGGCAGATCCTGAGTCTCATGGC